>NC_060270.1:126506929-126806929 GCF_021613505.1 Equus quagga | reverse complement strand
TTTTTTTCTTGAGGAAGATTAGCCCTGAGCTAAGATCTGTTCCAATCTTCCTCTATTTTGTATGCAGCACACCTCCACAACACGGCTGACAAGTGGAGTAGGCCTGCACCAGGCATCTGAACCCACAAACCTAGGCTGCTGCAGCGGAGTGCTCGGAACTTTAACCACTTGGCCACCGGGGCTGCCCCTAAAATATCTTCATTTTGTTTCTTGCCCTGCAAAGTCCAAAATGTTTACTACCTAGCCCTTTAAAGAAAAAGTTTGCTGACTTCAGACTAGGAGAATAGTCATGGGCTGGGAGCTTGCTAGAAAAGCGTAATCTCAAATCCTGCCCTAGAACTGTTGAATCACAATCTGGATTTTAACAAGATCCTCAGGTAGTTCATAGGCATATCAAAGTTTAAGAAGCATTGGTATTTTTCTTACAATTCTAACAAGAAACAAGACATATTGTAAAAGTGTGTAAGATTGTGCATGTGTGTACTGACAAGCCTAACAGTCATTCATATCCATGACTTTCAGAGAATTATCACTGGTATCTAAAGCAAACATAAAAAAACAAACAAAATATGGAGATATATACAGGCTGAAAATTCTAATTCTTATTTTAAAATTATTTTTTAGATATAAAATATTATTTTACAATCTTAAGAGTATAAAATGATTTTTAAAAAATTCCTTGTTAAAGCACTTTCCAAAAGAGTAAATGCAGCACAAACAAAAACTGTTCTGTCTTCTGTACAAGGATGTACCAGTGATTAGCAGAGATTAACAGATGATCATCTTCATGCATGTGATCAACAAGACCAAAAGGTCACTAGGGTTTTAGTTTACCATATGCTGCAAAATTCAGGCAGCAAATCTACGTGGCATGTGCTTTCATTAAACACACCTTTTAATCAGCAAATTAGAATTTAAAGAACAAATCATTTGATTGCATGTCTATTAACATTTGACAACAAGTATCGGGGATATGAAGATTTTTCTCTTCTTTATGCAAAATATTATGATAAAAATATTTTTGAAACCAGAAAACACTAACTTAGATGTGATTATTTTAAATTTGCAGTAAGTAGCAGCAAACAGCATTTTATTACTGAACTCAGATAGACGTCCAGTTTGTAATCACCCCATATAACTAACAGTTGTAACCTTTTTGGATTTCCTAGATAACGTTTGAAATTAAATTATATTTATGTAACTACTACTTCACATAAAGAGTTTTGTACTTTCACTGATTTAATTCTATCAATTCTAAGTTACTATTTGAGGCTCTTACTAAAATTCTTCAAAATAAAGAAAACATTTAAATCTCTTTTCCATATTTATTTCATCAATGCTAGCCAGAAAACAGCAATTTCTCGCTTTCAAACAATCTTTTCCAGAATTTCTTGATTCACTTTGTATCTTTTTGCACACATGTTAGTTCTAAATATATATCTGAACTCTAAATGACTTCTGTTCATATTAATAGTCCATAACAAGATATTGAATCTTCCTTACAACAAGCAACAATATGCCAAAACACTTGCTTTGTATTTTGGTACTTTAATGAAAAGAACCTATAAACGCCAAAAAAATAATTATTATAAAACAATCATTTCTTCAATAAATATTGTGTTCTCCATTCACATAAAATTCAACAATAGTTGGAAACTGTGAAAGGAATTGTTCAAAGATCAGGATTTTGACGGTTTATCTCACCTTATTTGAAAATGCCCATGTATTATGCTTAGAATGAGATTACTCGGTCCCCTTAAGTCCTTCAGATTTCAACTAAATTAGTCCTATTTTGGAAAATGAAAGTTGTTTTCATGTTATTAAAATCTTATCAGAAAAAAAGTAACATGAGTACATCTTTTTTCTGTTCAGGGTTCTACCAATATTTATTACTTATTCTTGAGATAGAGTTAAATTTGCGAAAAAACATAAAATAGATAAATTATATTGTACAATATCTAGTATAAAAACAAGAAATCATTGATGATAGGAAAAATGTAATAAAAAGAAGGGCTACATTTAAAACTAATGTGTTTTCCTGGGGAATACAAAAGTAACATCAAAAAGATTATGTAAAGTCAAATACCAAGAGAAATGTAAAAAAGGGCATGCTAAAATAAAATTCTAGATTTAAATATAGGTGACTGGAGAACCTATAGGTCATAACGTAATAAGCCCTTATTTTAAAAAGTCAATAAAAGTTTTTCACTCTGAAAGATACCCTTTCAAATTTGTAAGGTAACAATTGAGAAAAATAGAAATCATTAATGACGCATGAGTCAGAACATTAGAGTAAAAGCCAATTGCAATTATGGAATCTGCATCTGTTCATTACAACTTTGTCAGTTTTCCAGAATATGAGGCTAGGCAGTTTTTACAAATGACGTAAATGGTAATGTGTTTAGAAACGGCTAAACAATGTGAGCAACATGCAAAAAATGCAATGTTACAGCTAAAAAGGAATTCACTCTTCTTCACATTGCTATTTATATAGACTCCTCTTGGTTCTATTTCTATGGACTTTTTTCTTACTCTGTATAATTTTGCCATTAAGAGACTAACTCAACATTCCTTGAATGTTTAAAATATCTACTACCTTTTTTATTAGAACATGAAACATTTCCTACCAAGGTGTACAGAATGGCTTATAAAGAATCTAAGTGATTTTGAAAAACTGCATTAAATTTGCCTGGTGAGCATGTGATAAATGTTTATATGAGTAATTTTCTTAAGGCCATTTCTAATTCATGTGTTCAGCTTTTTGGGAAATCAATGGACTTCCTAGGACGTGTCATATGTAGCTGAAAAGAGGCTCTCTAGCTTAGTTGGAAAGAAAATTCATTTGGGGCATATCGAGCAGGCCATAAATGACAAAAATCATACAAATAACAGAGGAATCAATCTAAAGAAAGTTAAACAGCATTTTAAAGATCAGATAAGCATTTCCCAAACTGTGTTCCATGATGCCATAGTCCCTTATAAATTGAGAAAAATGGGTTTTGTCATTAAATAAGCTTCCAAAATGCTGGGTATTCTCTTTCCTCTAAGAGAGTCACAGTGTACAATAATGTATGAAAGGCTCTGTGAGCAAAGAGCAGGAAAGAAAATCGACCTGATTTTTGTATATGAAATTCTCACCCCTTTTTGAAAATTCCAACACACATATCTTTCAACAGAAGACAATTTGGGAATACTTGGATAATTATAGATAGGTAGGTAGAAAAATGTCAAAAGTAAAAATGGCCCACATGCGAAAAACGATTAAGTTAAAAAACGATTTAAACGAATTTAAGGTAAAACAAATAGTAGGGAGTTGAGCCCTTCCTCCAGCTATTATTCATTCATTCAACAAATATTTACTGAGCACTTACAGTGTCAAACACAATGCTAGGCACAAGGTACAATTTTGACTTTCCAGGAAGTTGCTTCCACCCTCACCCTTACATTTCCCTCCAAAAGACTAGGAATCTTTTTGAGAGATACTTCTGTTACATGAATAAACTGCCAATTTCAACTATTTACAATAGCCAAGACATGGAAACAACCTAAGTGTCTATCAATGGGTGAAAGGATAAAGAAATTTAATTGTGAAATACACACAGACACCCCCCCCCCCCCCCCCCCACACACACACAGGAATATTATTCAGCCATAAAAAGAAATCTTGGTATTTTTGATAACATGGATGGACCTTGAAGGCATTATGCTAAGTGAAATAAGTCAGACAGAGACAAATACTGTATGATTTCTCTTATATGTGGAATCTAAAAACAAAAACAAAAAACCAAATTCAGAGACACAGAGAACAGATTGGTGGTTGGCAGAGGTGGGGGGCGGGTAGGAGAAATGAGTGAATTGTTTTTTTTTTTTTTAGTTTAAATAAACTGAATTTAAAAAAAAGGAATCCCAGGGCCAAGGAATTTCCTCTAAGCAAAGGAAGCTGAAGTTACATCACTTATGCTCACATTCCATCAGTGAAATCTTTATCTCACAACCATGGCTTTGCTGCAAAGAAGACTGGGAAATATACTCCCAGGCCAGGCAGCCACATCATACTATGGCTTTACTGTTATGCAAGAAGGGAGAATGGAATTTAGTGAGTGTGGATCCTCATGGATCTTCATTGTCTGTATATACATAAAAAAAAAAAAAGTTACCTGCTTCCTCCCTACCCAATATCCAAAGGTGATGTGGGAACAGGAAAAGCACAGTGAAACTCCTATTTGGAAAAAGAAAAATTAAAAACACTAACAGTCATTGATCTATAGTGACTGTTCAGCCACCCCCGGCACTAGATTGAATTTCTTGACTAGCCTGACTGCCTTGATTCTGCTTATGGGGAGAATTCCCATGATCACTATCTTCTAGGGGGTCTGGCTTTGCTTTTTCAGAGTTTCTTCTTTGTCCATTATTCCCATGATCACATATAAAGTTAGGGAAACACATTTCTTGGGAGCTGTATCATTTTCACAGCCTGGTTCTTGCTGTTGCAGGTTTTTCCAAACATTACCATCCTTTGCATCATGTAGAGGGTTGGTAATGCTGCATTAGTTAACACACCACTGTTGTCTCTGGGGTTTTTGAAGCCATTGGCACCGATTTTGCAAGTTTTGACGGTGGCACTTCTTGAGCCTACCAGAAGAATTTGAACCTTCATTAATAACAAATTTATAGCTTGCTGCTCTATGCTTTTTGCTAATACAATATTTTTTCATTTCAATGGCAAATAATGGCATAATATTTTTGAAAACTTTTAAAATGGCAACTGAACTTAACATACATAGTATAATAGTGCATATAACCCAGCCAAAGTGATGGCAATATGAATTACTATGACTAAATTCCGGCATGTTTCAACAAGTACAAACACATCAAGACAGATGCTTGAAAAACTGGGATTGTAATTCACTATCAATTTTAAGACACTCCTGATTTCTAGAATGTTAAAATGTAAAAATTGTGTCTTAGAATTGATGAGTTGAAGAGATATCTGCACTCTCATGTTCAATGCAGCATTATTTACAATTGCCAAGCATGGAAACAACCTAAGTGTCCATCAACAGATGAATGGACAAAGATGGGGGGGGGGGGGGGGGTGTATGTGTATTACATATACAAAATGGAATACTATTTAGTCATAAAAAGAAGGAAATCTTGCCATTTTTGACAACATGGTTGGACTTTGAAGGTATTATTATAAGTGAAATAAGTCAGACAGAGAAAGACAAATACTACATTATTTCACTTATTTGTGGAATCTAAAAACAAAAAATCAAAAAGCCTGAAACTCATAGAGATCAGATTTGTGATTATCAGAGGCAGGGGGTGGGGAGTGGGAGAACTGGATGAAGGTGGTCAAAAGGTACAAACTTCCAGTTATAAGATAAACAAGTACTGGAGAGAGAATGTACAATATGATGACTATAGTTAACACTGCTGTATGGTATATTTCAAAGTTGCTAAGAGAGTAGATCCTAAAAGTTCTCATCACGAGGAAATAATTTTTTCTTTCTTTTTTTTGTATCTATATGAAATGATGGATGTTAATTAAACTTGCTGTGGTAATCATTTCACAATATATCTAAATCAACTCATTATGCTGTACAACTTAAACTTATATAGTGCTATGTGTCAATTATATCTCAATAAAACTGAAAGAAAAAATTGATAGAGAAAATAACTAAATGCTGATTATATAAAAGTTCTTTTCAAAACTGAAAAGTGAGTAAATCAGCGAATGCTCAAGTTAAACAGTAACAAAGTAAAGTTAGTGAAAACATCTTGTTCTCAATAATGGGCATGAGATACCGGATAATCTAGAGATGAGAAATAGACAATCATATGATGAACAATCTTTCATCTTTAGGAGTATAATGAAGATTCAGATATTTTAAATAGCTTTAAGATATTCAGCAGACAAAGAATGCCGTAAACCATATGACTTTTAATTAAATGTTACTAATACTGCAAAACAATCCCATTTTTATCAGGTAACATGTTCAATCTGAATACAGACCAGCTTGAAGGATTCTCACTAGTCAAATCTGGGATAATTTGAGCATGAAATAACTAATGACAGTAATGGATTTTAACCACAGAATGAAAGAATCCATGAGTCCCTACCAATAGAAGTAAATAAAGGGAAAGTTCTTTCTTAAAATAAAATTCCAACTAATAAATTTAATAGAAATGACAGAATTAGGAAAAAAAGTGATCATGTGTCATGAAATAAAAAGAAAAATGGAGGAATTATCTCAGAGTAGAGGAGACTAACAGAAACTTGACAACTAAATGCAACACGGGATCCTGGACCAAAGTAAGAACAGTAGGATGTTTAGCAAAATTTGGAACAACTCTCCTTCTTTTGGGCATTAGTGAAGCAGCAGACATAATTTGAATGTCTAGAGCATTACTGTCTAACAGAACTTTATGCAGAGATGGAAATGGTCTATATCTATGGTCTCCAATACAATAGTCACTGGACTGCTGAGTGCTTGAAATGTAACTAATATGACTGAGAAACTGAATTTCTAATTTATTTAACTTAATTTAAATAGCCAAATGTGGCTAGTGGCTATCATATTGGACAGCACAAGTTTATAGATCAGACAATAGTACTATATCAACATTAACTTCCTGCTTTTGATAACTGTATTGAGACTGCAAGACTGTCTTTATTTTGAGGAAATACACAGTGAAATTTTTAGAGGTTAAGGAGGCATTATGTGTGCAGCTTAAAGACTTTAAAAAGTTAGAGAATGCTAAAGCAAATGTGGTAAAATATTAATATTTGGAGTATCTGAATGAATGGTATACAGAATTCTTTGAACTATTTTTTGCAACTTGTTTTATAAGCCTAAGGTTACTTCAAAGTTGAAAAACAGAAAAGAATAAAATAGCCGCATAAGATAGATGTTATTCTCACTAGAACTTAATTGTAAATATAAATTCGTGAGTTCCTATGCATCTCTACACTTTTCACTTAGTTTTTTAAATCTGAGTGTTCAACTACTAAATCAATTTTCATAAAAAACTACTCCTCCACCACTCAAAAACAAAATATTCACTCCTTGACCAAAAGTGTATATAACATGTTAAGTTATTCTAAACTTTTATACTTAGCAGAAAGGAAAAGACAACAGAACTCAGATTTCAGCCTGGTTACCAAATATTAAAAGCAGCAGCAAAGGCATTTAAAAGATAAGGTCATTCAGGAGATTATAACATTTTGGGCATCTCTCTGAGGATGTGGCACACATACAGTTATCCTTACAGAGTAAAATGCCCTGCAGAGAATGAGATTTAGTGGATTCATCCTTGGGAAGATAATCAAGAAAAAATTCTTATACATCCCACCTGTCATATGTCAATGATAAATAAAGCAAAAGTTGCTGAACAGAAAACCCGGAAAATAAGGAAGAAAAAGCATCTAGATTAATTTCAAATCAGATTTTTTCCTACATATTCCTTAACCTAGTATAATCAGGTTTCCACCATCACTTCACTGAAACTATTCTCAGCAAGATCATACATGTACTTTTCACTAAACCAACTTTATTCACAATGGATAAATTTTTAGTTCTTAATGTCTGAATAATGTTTGATAATACAGACTATGCCTTCTTTCTTGAAACATTCTTTTCTCCTGGTGTTAATGATGTATACTTTCCTATCTCTCTACACTCTGCTTTCAGTATGCTCTGCATGCTCCTCTTCCTTTTCTCATTTCTTAACTACGTTCATGCGTACTTTAAAGATGGGGATACATTCTGAGAAATGTATCATTAGATGATTTCATCATTGTGTGAACATCACAGAGTGTACTTACACAAACCTAGATAGTATAGCCTACTACATACCGAGGCTATATAGTACTAATCTTATGGGACCACTGTCATCTATGTAGTCTGTCGTTGACCAAAATGTCGTTATGTGGTACACGACTACTGTTACTACTCAAGATTCCATATCAGACCATCATCTCTTATCGTTATTACACACTAGCCCTGGGTGAATTTATTCCACAATCCTGGCTTCAACAACCATGTATTGCATATACGGAAATGAATCCAAAGAACATCCTATCCTAAACCATTCCTGAGGTTCATACTCACAAACGGATTCATGGTCATATCAAGTTGGATGCCTTTCAGGAACCTCTAACTCAACATGTCAAAAACTAAACTTATTATCTCTGATCCCTACGGCTACTGCCTTCCCGTGAACTGCTCTTCTTCTATTCCTCCTCTTAAAAAATGGCACCACCATTTGCTCAAGATAGAATTTGAGCATTACCTTTGATTTTTTCCTTCTTCATTATCCCTATTTCAAGGATCATTAAGTTTTGTATATTCTACCATTTAGAGTAGATTCTTGTTATTTGTAGTAGTTATGCTCCACTAAAAGTATAAAGTAAATGCTATTGATTTGGGATCTGTCTCCTTTTTTAATGTAAGCATTTACAGCTCTTAGTAGCTTCTCATACTTAAGAAAATGAAAGCCAGAGCAGCAAGCGTACTGGTACTGTTTCAGATGGCCTCAGGTTAGCGGAGGGAGAAAATGGGCAAAACAGAAAGGCTTGAAATAAAGAACAGAGTTTTCAAGTATAAAACCTATATCTACTTGAGATTTTTGGCTATGGTTACTTGCACATGAGACAAACTGGAATCAGGTAAGCTCGACACCTAATATCAAGAGAATTTTTTTACAGAAATCATGCACATTATTTATAAAAGTGTCTATTTAACATCTAAAGTAAATAATAGGCTCCCAAAAATGCACCAGCATAAAGTGACTCCCCAATTGCATATCTCACAATAAGAGTATGTTCTTTAATGTGCACTTCAAATGTGGGCCATAAACAAGAACCTTCTAGAAGAAAAAGCCAGGGATCATAGAAGACAACGGAAAAGAGGATTCCTCCAAAAAAACAGAACTAGGCAGAGAAAAGGAGATAGGTAAAGTTATTCTATATGTGGGAAGTGGTTATGGAGTTTTGGGTGGTCTATTAGTTACGTATTATGGTGTAATGAATACCACAAACTTAGCAGTTTAAAAAATATACATTTATTATCTCACAGTTTCTGTGGACTAGGAGTGAGGACACTGCTTAGTTGGGTCCCCTGCAAGGGGAGCGTTAATCAAGGTGTTAGCTAGGGCTGGGTTCTCATCTGAGGGCAACATTCTCTTCCTTGAGATTGCAGTGTTGAGTTTTATACAATATCAGACCTACTCTAGCCAAACATCACAGAAAAAACTGTGGCTATACCCTCACCCCCATCACAAAGACTGAGTGGGGAGCCTAAACTTCCACACTGATCAGGCTGTACCAAGGCACCCCTCAACTTTGCTGAGGATGGTGTCAGAGAAGACCAATAGGGAGCCAGCACTTTCATCCCCACTGACTGATGATGAGGTCAAGCCCTGGAATATCAGTGGAGGCCTTGTGAGAGTTGCAACTTTCACACCTACCCAGCAGTAAGGAGAAGCTCTCCCCTGCCCAACTGCCTTGGGAATCAATGGAGGACAACTGGGAAACCTAGAACTTCTGTCTCCATCTGGCAGTAATAAAGCAATGTGCTCCTTCTCCTATTGGACAGGTGTCAGAGGACGCCAGCTAAAGCAATGGGTCTAAATAATATTTAGAGTTTCACACTATAATTCTGCATAAAAAAAGTCCAAGTTTCAACTGAAAGTTACTAGTCATACCAAGAACCAGGAAGATCTCAAACTGAATGAAAAAGACAATCAACAGATGCCAATACCCAGATGACAGAGATGTTAGAATTATCTGATGAAGATTTTAAAGTAGCCATTAATGCTTCAAGGAGCAACTAAGGACATGCTTTAAACAACTGAAAACTAGAAAATCTCAGCAAAGAAGTAAAGAACCAAGTGGAAATTTTAGAAATGAAAAAATATAACCTAAATAAAAAACTCAATGGATGGGCTCAAGAGCAGAATAAAGGAATCAGAGGAAATAACCAGTGTCCTAGAGGACAGAATAGAAATTACACAGTATGAACAACAGGAAAAATAGACTTAAAAAAATAAACAGATCTTCAGGGACCTGTGGAACTATAACAAAAAAATCTAACAGTCATGTCATCAGAGTTCTGAAAGAAGAGGAGAAAGAGGGTTGAGCTGAAAAAGCACTCAAAGAAATAAATGTTAAAAACTTCCCAAATTTGGCAAATGACATAAACTTACAGCTTCAAGAAGGTGAGTAAGTCCCAAGAAGATAAACCCAAAGAAATTCACAATAAGAAACATCATAGTCAAACTTCAGAAAATTAACGACAAAGAAAAAATCTTGAAAGCAGCAAGAAAGAAACAACCTGGATGACAGTGGATTTTTCATTAGAAAGCATGGAAGCTAGAGGGAAGTGGGACAACAGTCTTCAAGAGCTAAAGAAAAGAAGTGTTAATCCAGAATGCTATATTCATTGAAAATATCCCTCAGGAATGACAGACAAATCAAGACATTCCCAGATGAAGGAAAACTAAGTGAACTTGTTACCAGCAGACCCATCATGTAAAAAGAGCTATAGGAAATTCTCTAAACTGAAAGGGAATGATAAAAGAAGAAATCCTCGAATATCAGGAAGGAAGAAAGAATATAGGTAAGCAAAATATATGGGTAAATACAATACATTTTACTTCTCGAGTTTTCTAAATCATATTTGATGGCTGAAGTAAAAATTATAACATTGTATAATATGTCTCTAAATTTAAGTAGAGTAAATGTTATAAATGGGAGAGGGTAAAAGAACATCAAGGGTAGTAAGGTTTCTACACTTCACTCAAACTGGTAAAATGACAACACCAATAGACAATGATAAGTGGTATGTGTGTACGTGTATGTAGACATATACATAGTACTACCTAGAGCAACCTCTAAAAAAGTTATACAAAGGGGCCGGTTGAGTGGCATAATGGTTAAGTTAGTGTGCTCTTCTTTGGTGGCCCAGGGTTTGCAGCTTTGGATCCTGGGCATGGACCTAGCACTGCTCATCAAGCCACGCTGTGGTGACATCCCACATAAAATAGAGGAAGAATGGCACAGATGTTAGCTCAGCAACAATCTTCCTCACACACACACACAAACTATACAAAGAGACACTAAAAAACACTAAATATAAATCAAAATGGAATTCTAAAAAATGTTTAAGTGGCCCACAGGAAAGCAGAAAAAATAAAACAGAGAAATGAAAAACATATGAAACAACAACAAAAAATGGCAGACTTAAGTCCATCATATCCATAATTACAATAAATGTAAATTATCTTACTACATCAATTAAAAGACATAGAATGGCAGAGTGGATTAAAAAACAGGACCCAAGTATATGCTGTCTACAAGAAACTCAACTTCAAATATAATAATATAGTTGAGTTGAAAATAAAAGGATAGAAAAAGATATATCATGCAAATACAAATCAAGAGAAAGCAGATGTGGCTATATTAACATCAGATAAAGTAGAATTAAGAAAATTACCAGATATAGAGAGTGACATCATATGATGATAAAAAGGTCAATCTATTAAGATGACATAGCAATCTGAAGTGTGTCTGCACCAAACAACAAAGCTGCAATATATGTGAGGTAAAAACTGACAGAACTAAAAGAACAACCCACAATTACAGAGACTTCAATACCCCTCTCTCAATAACTGATAGAACTAGACAGAAAATCAGGAAGGATATAAGATCTGAACAACACAATCAACCAGCAGGATCTAACAAACATTTTTAGAATATTCTACCCCTAACAGCAGAATACACATTCTATTTAAATGGCCACAGACAAGATATGGCCATAGACCATATCTTGGGCTGTAAAACAAACATCAAAAAATGTAAAAGAACCGAAATACTATAGAGTGTGTTCTCTGATCATCATGGAATCTAACTAAAAATCAATATCAGAATGGTAACAGGAAAATCTCAAACACCTGGAAACTACCAAACACCTTCTAAATAATCCACGGGTCAAAGACAAAGTCTCAAAAGAAATTTAAAAATACATTGATCTAAACGAAAATGAGAATAAAACATATTAAAATGTGCATGACACAGTGAGAGAAGTGCTGAGAGGGAAATTTATACCATTAAATGCATTCATATGAAAAGAAGAAAAGTCTCTGGTCAATAATCTATGTTCTCACCTCAAGATCCCAGGAAAAGATCAAAATAAATCCAAAGCAAGTACAAGAAAGGATATAATAAAGAGCAGAGATCAATGATATTGAAAGCAGGAAAAGAATAGGGAAAAATCAAAGAAAGAAATTGCCTCTTCAAAAAGATCAATAAAATTGACTAACCTCTCACAAAACGGACAAAGGAAAAACAGAGAAGGCACAAACTACCAACATCAGGAATGAAATAGTGATACCATTGTGGACCCTGCAGACATCAAAAAATGATAAGGAAATACTACAAAGAACCTTGTACACATAAATTTGACAACTTGGATAAAATAGTGCAATATCTCAAAAAACAAAAACTACCATAACTCACCCAATAAAACACATAATTTTCATAGTCCAACATATCCATAATTACATTGAGTTGAATAACCTAGTGCATGTTAAGGAAATTGAATTCATCATCTAAAAAATTCCCAATAAAAGAAATCTCCAGTCCCATAGTTCTACCAAATGTTTAAAGAAGAATTGACACAAATTCTGCACAGTCTCTTCCAGAAAACGGAAGATGATGGAACGCTTTGCAATTCATTTTATGAAGTTATTAATATCCTGACACTAAAACTAAAGACACTACAAAAAAATAAAACTACAGACCAATATTCTTCATGAATATAGGTGCAAAAATCCTTAACAAAATGTTAACAAAAAGAATTCAGCAACATATAAAAAGATTTTTTCACTATGACTAAGTGGTGTTTATTTCAGGGATGCAAGGCTGGTTCAATATTTGAAAATCAATGTATTCCTTCATATTAACAAGATAAAAATCACATGATCATTATCAATCAATGCATAAAAAAGCAACTGACAAAATTCAACATCCATTTCATGATTAAAAAAAAAGGAACTCAGAAAAATAGGAATAGAGGAAACTTCTTCAACTTGATAGAGGAGCTACAAATACCTAGGGCTAACATTACAGTTAATGGTAAAACTGAATGCTTTCTCTCTAAGACAGGGAACAAGGAAAGGATGTCTTCTCTAAACCACTTCTATTTAACATAGTGTTGTAAGTTATAGCCAGGGCAAAAGACAGGAAAAACAAATGCATCAAGACTGAAAAGAAAGAAAACTGTCCCTATATGCAGATGACATGATTGTCTATACAGGAAATCTCAAGGAATCTACAAAAAACTCCTAGAATGAGTGAGTTCAGCAAGGTAGCAGGATGCAAGATAAACACACAAAAACCAACTGTACTTCTATATACTAGCAATAATCCTAGACATCAAAACATAAAAATACAATACCCTTTATAACCATTCAAGAAAAATGCATTACTTAGGTATAAATCTAACAAGACATACAGTACTTGGAAGCTGAAACGACAAAAAGCTGATGAAACAAATAAAAATCCTAAATAAATGGAGAAACATATGGTGTTCATGGATTGGAAGACTCAATATAGTGAAGATTTCAATACTACCCACATTGATAGACAAGCTTAACTCAATTCCTATCAAAATCCCAGTAAGAATTTTAGTGGATATAGGTGAGACTATTTTAAAATTTATATGAAGGATAAAGGAGCTAGAAAAGCTAAAACAATTTGGAAAAATAAAGTAAGAGGAATAAAGTGCCCAATTTCAAGAAATTATGTAGTTACAGTAACCAAGTCTTTATGATATTGGTGGAGGGATACACACATAGAATAATGGAAAACAAAAGAAAATCAAGAAACACATCGACACAAATGTGGCCAACTGATTCTTTAGTAAGGTACAAAAGCAATTTAATGGAGCAAAGGTAGCTGTTTAAGCAAATGGTGCTGGACCAATTTTGCATCCATTATCTTCCCACCACTCAAAAAAAGAACCTGGACCTAGTTTCAAACCTTATACAAAAATGAACTCAAAATCAATCATAGACTTAGGTATAAAATGTAAACACTATATTTACATTTTATATTTAGTACTACGGAAGAAACTAGATTTCACATTGTTTTGGAAACAACCTAGGTGTCCTTCAATGGGAGAATGGTTAAACAAATGGTACATCCATACTATGGAATACTAGTCAGCAAAAAAAAGGACAAACTGCTGATACATGCAACAAACTAGATGAATCCCAGAGAATTATGATGAAAAGAAGCCAATCCCAAAAGGCTACATACTGTATGATTCCATTTATATAACATTCTTGAAATGACAAAATTACAGAAATGGAGAACAGATTAGTTCTTGTCAGAGGGAAAGGCTGTAGAAAGGAAGTAGATGCCACTGTGTAAGGTTAACGTGAGGGGTCTGCGATGGAAATGTTCTGTATCTTGACTGTATTAACATTAATGTCCTAGTTGGGATATTATACTACATAATTTTGCAATGTTACCATTGAGGGGAATTGGATAAAGGGTACATGGGATCTCTCTGTATTATTTTTTCTTAAAATTGCATGTAAATCTACAATTATCTCAAAATAAATTTTCATTTTAAAAAAGTCTTCAAAAACATAAAGAAAAAACCAAACTACCAAATAATTCTCCCTGGGACATCTCTGTACTACATAAAATGATAATTTTATTGTTTATCTCTTATATTCTCTATGTTGGGTTTTGATAGAGACACTATTATAATCTCTGTGCTGGATTTTGATAGAGACACTAATAAAAAATAATTTGAATAAAATAGTAATGTTGAATAACTATAGGATAGCTGAGATTAAATTTAGCAAAATACGTGAAATTTTCATTCATTTAAAAGTCTGATAACATGAAAAATGACATTCCATATTATTGCATGCAAAAAGACTTGTCTATTCATCTTTTGATATTTCAGACAGTTTGCATGAAAAAACATTTTGCCTATTAAGAACTGCCTTATAATGGACTTCTACTATATTAAATTTCTTCCAGCAATATCTCATGACATTGCTGACCCTGGTTAATCTTATAAGCATTCTCATCAGTGTCAAGGAAAACTACGACGAAGTAACCATCTGTTAGAGAGGGAAATCTTAAAACTCTCTACAAAAATAATTAGCTGTACACTTTTAGATTTCTAATGTTTTTCTTTTTTAAGAAAAATATCAGGGGCCGGCCCTATGGCCCAGTGGTTAAGTTCGCATGCTCCACTTTGGCAGCCCAGTATTTCACCGGTTCGGATCCTGGGCGCAGACACTGCACCACTCGTTGAGCCAAGCTGAGGCGGCATCCTACACAGCACAACCAGAAGGACCTACGACTAGAATATACAACTATGTACTGGGGGGCTTTGGGGAGAAGAAGGGAAAAAACCAAAAAGAAGATGATTGGCAACAGATGTTAGCTCAGGTGCCAATATTTAAAAAAAAATCAAATGTATACAAACATCATTTGCTAGTTGTAATCTGGATCAATTTATTTAATATCTCTAAGTCTGTTTCTTTGTATAAAAAATGGGATACTTCCTATGAGAAATGACAAAGTAAAGTACGAGTACAGAAGTAGTTAGTAATCATATCTGACAGAGAACAGTCATTTAATAAGTTTCAATATAACTGATAGTTCTAGGTCAAGGCATAAATAATATAACATAGGTAGAAACTACATCATGCTGCTCTGTAAAATCTCTTGAAGCAAAGAAAGGTTCTTTTTGGGAAGGTGAACAGATTGTTGGAATTGTCACCACAAAGTAGCACAATTATGAGTAAAATTATAAGAGGGTATTTGAAAATCCTTTCTAGTGAAGACTATGTCACAATATCTGTGTTACAGGACACTTCGGATGACACTGAAGAGCACTGACACAGTCATTGTGTGGCGGGATACCAAGCATTGGAGCTCTCCCTCTTTGCATGCATGTTTTAACTGTGTTTTCCTTCTAGGCAAGAGGACTAAATGATATAATTATCACTTTGAGGTGCACATAGAGGCTTCAAAAAAAGGACACTGTCAAGTTCACTTTGCACATAATTTTCCTTCTGTAAAATGTTGATATTAGATGCTAAAGGCAGGAAAAATGCAAAGTTGTTAAGAACAAGAAGCTTGAGAGTGAAAATGCTTGGGTTTAAATCCAGTCTCCACCACTTTCCAGCTGTAAGACCTCAGTTAATTTACTTCACGTCTCCAAGACTGAATTTCCTTATCTACAAAAAGAAGCATCAATATTATAATACATATAAAGTTCTCTGCACAATACCTTTCAGATATTAAGAGCACAGTGTTAGCTGTTATTAATAATAATTTTAGCTAACACAACTTCTTCCCAAGCTTAAGTAAAAAAGTGATAACTGCTGAAGTGGCTTCTAAAATACCTTTTCTGACAAGGTGAGATGTAAAGATTAAAACATAATTAAGCCGCAAAAGGGCTACTAGAATTCAAATAACTTGCAGGGTGTTTTGCCTGAATGTGGTCATTATTCTAAGAAAGCATTACGCAGTCTGCTCCATAAATATTTGATGAAGGAACATAATTTTCATTTTAGCTCATTGATGGCACTTTTCAAGCATAAAATGAAACAAAATTATTATATTTAATCATCTTCACATTCATGAACAATTTATCTTTTAAAATACTTTAAAAAACTTGTTTATCTCACCCAGAATATTAGTCAATTCAAAGAAACAATATGAATTTTATAAAAATATGAATTTGTCTCCATAACAAATAACATCTTTAGAGATCAAATTGTAATAAACTACATTAAAAAACACTTTAAGATTAGAAATTAGTTCTCTAAATATTAAAACATTTGGGCCTGGGAAGGAGAAATTAACTAAGAAATTCTATAATTGTAAGTAACAGCTGCACGGTCAATATTTAATCACTATATTGTGAGACAGTTCAGTAGAGGAAGACAGGATTAACATATTGCTTTAAAACATTCCATTACTTTCTGCATCTGTTTACTGATAATAAAAGACACAGCTGTTCTAAACGAAACACACTAACAGGTGTAAAGTGCCAATTTGGCATTTTACATAAAACTTACTTCTTATTTCCTTTTGGAATACTCTAAAATTATACTCTAAGCACAGCTACCAATAACTTAAAGAATGTTTTTATACTAACTTGGATTATTCTAGTCACTGAGGAAAAGATACACTTCTTTCTCTGTGAATTCAAGATTATTTTTAAACAGTACACATCCTGAACTAATTATAATTACCCCAGATGTTTTTCATAAAAATGGTCACACATTTGAACAGGGCTTCTTTAGCAACTGTTCTATATCAAATTTACTGCAAAGAGCATCAAAATTATGAACTAACATTGTATCAGATTCACTATGTTTAAACAACAAATGATAATGAAGCTTGAGCTTATAATTTATTTTGACAAGTACTTCAGCTAATCTGTAGCCATATGTATTTAATCCAAAGCTACCATGAGGAAATTCAAGATTTTTCTAATAAATTCTCAATAATCACTCATCTAAAGCATGTAAAAGTAGCCAAAATTTGTGAACACCATAAATCTAACTATATAGTTCTGTGGGAGTTTTTTTCTTTGTTTTTAAAACATAATATACCACAATCAACTTAAAACTTCCTGAGTAAAAAAAGCTGACTCCATTCTAGTCATTTAATAAACCTGACAATGAATTTTTTAATTTTATAAATTATAACAGTGACATTATAAGACAATTACAAAATCAATATCAATGAAAATATTAACATACTGGTAATAAGAAAAAACACTATGAAATATCTTAATTTGGCCATTTTATTTACTTTAATATATAAAACAGGAAAAGTTAAGGGAGAACATCAAAGGAATCCAAAGCATTCCAGTCGCTTTCTTTTCTTTTCCTAAAATAAAGACATTTGTCAAATTTGCTTTAGGAAAAGAGGCTTACTAATGTACATTTAAGGAGTCCTTGAGACTATTATATTTTGAGATACACATCTGAGTAAAAACATATAAAATATATACATTTCACTTATTTAAGATTATACAAAGCATTCACACCTTCTCCCAATAGTTCCTTTTCTTCGTTAGCCAAGGTGTAGATGATTTTAAATTCAAATAAAATAGTCCACAGCTTTGCAGTCAAGTGCTCTCAGCCAGGTGATTTGGTTACAATAGTTTTTCTGGTCCTTCTAGAAACAAATTATGATCAATGAAAATTCTATTAGTTTGCTGCTTAAGTTTTGAAAGGAAACACTGGAGGTAATTTTTTACATCAAAAGAATAAAGAAAAATACCAATTTTATTGTGGCATCTAATAAAGCTTAACCCTGCCTATAATGTGGTATAACGTGTTACCTTACTAACACACCACAGGATTTCCTGATCTGTAAAACAAAAGATATAGTCAAGAATCCAAATCATATGATACAGAAACTCATGAGTTGTTTATACGTACTTCATAGGGCCTTCAGTCTTCATAAATTTAATTACTATATGTAACCACATATCCAAGCTGTCTCAACTTTTATCATTATTTAATTATCAAGGAAAGGGTTTATTATTTGGAATTGTGTACATTCTGCAGTGCACCAACTACAAAAAGTACAGTGCACACTTTAAAAAATTTTTAAATTCCTTCCCCATATAAGATTATATTAAATTGTTTAATTTTCACTATAACTGGATACACATATACAGTCATGTGCCACATAATGACGTTTCAGTTAATGACGAACCGCATATATGATGGTGGTCCCACAAGATTAGTATCATATAGCCTCAGTGTGTAGTAAGCTATACCATCTGGGTTTGTGTAAGTACACTCTATGATGTTCACAAAACAACGAAAGTGCCTAACGACACATTTCTCAGAATGGATCCCCATTGTTAAGCAATGCATGACTGTGTATTCTAATCATTATATACTTATTTTGCATTCTTGTCATGTTCATAAGGAAAGAGAGACTAACCAATTTGTATTATTAAAAGAAATAGTTGAGGGGCTGGCCCCGTGGCTGAGTGGTTAAGGTCGTGCGCTCCACTGTAGGCGGCCCAGTGTTTCATTGGTTCGAATCCTGGGGGCAGACATGGCACTGCACATCAAACCACGCTGAGGCAGCGTCCCACATGCCACAACTAGAAGGACCCACAACGAAGAATACACAACTATGTACTGGGGGGCTTTGGGGAGAAAAAGGGAAAAAATAAAATCTTTAAAAAAAAAAAAGAAATAGTTGAGGTAAATATAAAAGAAAAACTAGGAGTGGAAAGAAACAAATAGAGGGTCCCTTAGAAAACTGAGTTTTTAACACAACGCTTGCTAAAGCAATTAATTCAACTAATTCAGGGAAAAATAAGAGAAAATGGCAACCAATAGACAAAATGATTTGTCAATTCATTAAAGATAGTAGGAACGACAGTTTAAAGCCTTTAAAAAAATCAGCCTTTAAAGAAACTACAGGATGGATGTTTGTAATAACCAAAAACTACTGAATTTTAAAAATCCATGTTGTATAAATTTAGTCAAATTTCTAGATTAAATTAAATTTGGTCAAATCTCTATACGAAATTCTTGACTCTTTCTAGTACATATAAGCATGGTCAGAATCCTGAGATATTGGTAAGGGTTTACATTACACAGCACTTAGTAGTCACTGCAGTCTAGAGTTATAGCTGCGGCTTGAAAATTTTAGGATTGTAAGAGATCAATAAATTCTCTAAATCTCGTTCATAATTCAATAATCTTACTGCATGTATCTCCTACTTCAACCTCAAAAACTGATATATTTCCTCCAAAACTAGTAACAAATACATATTTATGACATGTTTACACAAACTGGAAGATCATCAATACGTTAGTTTGGGTGTCAAGGGGAGGGGGCAGGGAGAGAGAAAGAGAGGGAGAGGGAAGGACAGAAAGAGAGAGAGATGGAGAACAGACACAGATCTTGGAATAAACATTTTTTTGTTTGGCCATCTCCGCATACATTCTAAATTCTTATGAGACCACAATTGATTAGGAAAGTATGGTTGGGCATGGAGCTGTCGGTTTAAATCCAGATTGGCCTGCCCAGGTTGACTTTCAGGAGAGTATTCAGATGAATGTAACACTACTGTGAATCAAGTCTTTTGCCATACTATGAAGCCTGAAAACAAAACACTACAATAAAGAAACACGCTGTATCCAATGCTAATGATATAAGGCTACAACTGTTACCCTTAACCCTATTAAATTAGTTCCTAAAAACATTCTCTTTTTCTCAGAGATTTCCTATGTAAAAAGTAGATGTTATAAATTAACACGGCTTTTATGCAAACAGTGCTTTTAATATTTATTCTAAAGTCACTAAAACATCTCTTTCTTTTGCATATTAATTTTTTAACAAAATTTCATAACTCAAAGATAAATGTCTGCCCTATCCATTTAAAATGATAAATTCTTCAATGAATAAAATTTGGATCTTAAAGCTAAATTCAAAATATGTCTAATTTCAGAATAATATATACATAGGAAGCTAATCCATGCATAGAGCTAAAGCAAAACATTCTTATTCTAGATATTTGATCTGTGTTATAGAAAACATTTTTATACTTGAAAAACACCTTGACACAACTCTAAATGTAAATTATTATAATTATTACTATTGAGATCAGTAGTTATTCATGAAGAGTTTGAGGTACAGAGAAAACATAGTAATAACCACTAATAAAATATCAATTCAAATTTTTTGTACATAAATATTACAGCTTACCACGTCAGTGTTGACTTCTTTGCCTAAGAATAAAAGGTAATTCAGAAATCAAATGATATTAAAATATTGCCAGATATTCAATTTTAAAAACCGGGAGGAAAAAACTCAGTATTTGCACAAGCAATCTATGCTATTCGTGACGAAGACTACCTACTACTGAACACCTACTATGTGCCAAGTACTGCGTCTAACTCTTTACAGGCATTATCTGTAACCTTTAAACCAACTCTAGATGACTGGCATTTTCCAAATTTTATAAATAAGGTGGCCATGTGATTTAATGACAAAATTGGTATATTTCTGAGAATAAAGGCAAGGGGCATTATTAATAATTATGGTAGGAGAATAGGCGTAAATCATGCCTGTTCTAGGAAAACTACAGTATGTGGTCACCATACAAATGAGGAAATTGCCCCAGACAGGCTCATTCAAACTGTATTCAATGAACATATGTTGAACAAATTTTACTCAGTGTTAGTTACTGGGGATGGAGCTCTGACTTTGCAAAGCAGGTAATTGTCATGTTTGCTTTCAAAGTCTCACCTCTCACCACCATATACACTACCTATAACACATAAATAATTTCTATCTGTAAGGCTTTATGCTTTTCAAAAAAATTTCACATTCATATATCCTTTGTTTTTAAAGGTACATTTACATATTAACTATCCATTTCAACCAATAACTCCTATGCTTAAAAAGTCCTTAGAAGTCTGATATGCATTTCTATTTTCTACTAGTTTTGCTCTAGTTTGACATTTTATATATAAAATTTAATAATACACCTCTAACTTTGAAATATAGCATGAGATAGAATTCTAAGTCTTTTTGTCCAAATTAATGATATAATGCCTGAATATGGTTCTGAATAATCCATTACTTCCCCAATGATTTATAGCACTTGCTTTTTCATTCTCAAAGTTAAATGTGAGCCATCTATTTCATTCCATCAATATCTGCTTAATCTCATGTTAATTCACTGTCTTATTTACTGAAACTATATAATTATTACCTGGCCCGAACTTCTATACTTGCTATTGTTGCCTATTTATTTTTCCAGATTAAAGTTTGAATTAAGAAAATCAAATTCAGAGAAAAAAACAAAGATTCAGACAAAAAGCTCAGAGAGAAAAAGAAAGTTGTCAGAAACAATGATAAACACAGAAACTGATACAAGGTTGGTTAATTTAATAACAGACATAACATTACTAAGTTTTGTGATAAAATACTTTTAAAAATTCTAGATAAATGTAACAGGAAATTGCCTTGGAGGTTCTATAGGTAAAGTTAAAGAAGAGAGATGCAGAATAATTTTTTTAAAAAAGTATATGGTCAAGAATATATTTTAAACATTCAAGGGTAACCATTAAAAACACAAACCAAACAAATCACCACCACCACCCTGAAACAAAAATCAGAAATATAACCCACCACTTCCATATCAGGGGAGACTGAAAAAGGGAAAATAAATTTCATTATTTTCGGGGCTAGCCCCATGGCTGAGTGATTAAATTCACGTGTTGCGCTTCTGGCCCAGGGTTTCCGCCGCTTTGGATCCTGGGGGCAGACATGGCACCACTCATCAAGCCATGCTGAGGAGGTGTCCTACATAGCACAACCAGAAGGACCTACAACTAGAATATACAACTACATACTGGGGAGCTTCGGGGAGAAGAAGAAGAAGAAGAAGAAAAAGAAGATTGGCAACAGATCTTAGCTCAGGAGCCAATCTTTAAAAAAAGAAAAATTTCATTATTTCCAACAGAAAGCATCAATAGAGGGAAGAAAGATACAGACAAAGATACACACACACGCACACAGGCCTCCTAAACAAAAAGCACAAAATAAGATGATGGGAACATGTTCAAACAGATCAGTAATCACAATAAATGTAATTGTTTAAATTCACCCATTAGCAAACAATATCATATTGTCAAGGAGATGAATAAAGCTACATCCCCAATCCTACTAAAGGACTGGAGGTAGAGAGAAGCTGTGTTGCCATCTGGTTTCAATCTTCCACATAAAACAGGATGATGATTTAAGCCTAAGGTGGTATGGACTCTCTTCTAAAATATTACTGTCTCCCCCTTCCTCACACCAAAATACCATCATCTATACCGAATATTAAGATCTCCCAGTCTTACCGGGTTTCTAAAATGCTAGTAGCCAGGCTTACTCTTCAGGAAGGAGATTGAAATATTCCTCCCTTGGGAATATGACCAGCCCAAAGAAAAGGCCTTAAAATACTTACATAATGGGTTCCCCCAAAGCAACAGTCAGTCAGATAACCTATTAATGAAGCCTTCAATAAACAACCCACCCAACTAGCTATTTAATGCCTCTATTCCTAGTATAAACAGGCAGCCAAGGATCAGAAGACATCTGAGAAAAGAACCTAAAAAGACTGAACTGGGGGGCCGGCCCGGTGGTGCAGCAGTTAAGTTCGCACGTTCCACTTCTCGGCAGCCCATGATTTGCCAGTTCAGATCCCGGGTGCAGACACGGCTCCACTTGGCAAAGCCATGCTGTGGCAGGCGTCCCATGTATAAAGCAGAGGAAGATGGGCATGGATGTTAGCTCAGGGCCAGTCTTCCTCAGCAAAAAGAGGAGGATTGGCAGTAGTTAGCTCAGGGCTAATCTTCCTCAAAAAACAACAAAAAAAAGACTGAACTGAAAAACTGAAAGAGAAACTTGGAGGGAACAAAGGGATATGAAATCTTCAGAAGTCACACTGGCCACAGAGAAAGAGGCATGCTCATATATGACCGATGGAAGAGCAAAATGGTATATCCCTATGGATGAGAATCTGGCTATATCTAACAAAATTATAAATGCATTTACCCTTTGAGTTAGAGATCTTATTTCCAGAATCCATCCTGAATATACATCTCCACTAGTAAAAAAAACAACATATGCACAAGGTTAGTAACAAAGACCAGACCATAAATGACCATATTAGGGTACTAACTGAATCAACTATAAGATACCCATATAATACTATGCAGCCATAAAAAAGAGCAAGGAGGCTCTCTATGTACTGATTTGGAGCAATCTCCAAGATACATTGTTAAATGAAAAAAAGCAAGGTGCAGAACAATTAATAAAATATGCTATCTTTTGTCTAATAAAGTAGGGAGAAATTATATATGTGTGTGCATATACGTATGTATTTGGGTATTTTTGTAAAAGGAAAAAATAAAAAAATACAAACTAATAAAAATGATTGTCTATAAGAAATAGGAACAGAATGGGATGGTAGAGGGGAGAGAGATGGAAGCAAGACTTCTCTAAACAAATCTTTTAATTTAGGTTTTGACTTTGAACATTATACAAATGTTTTATATAGCTTAAAATAGAATTTAAAAAAAGTAAGCCCTGAAACTGAGAACTGAAGCAAAAAAACAAACAAAAATCCCCAAACTATGTAACAAACCATCAGTAAAACTGACAAAATGCTTACCAAATATTCTTAGAATACTGACTTTCAGATAGAAAGACAAACAAAACATGCAAAGAAATCTTAAATTTCATTCAGTACTTTTGTAATTAGCAATAACCTAGGTATTGACTTATTAAAGCTATTTTACATATACTGTAAAATAAAATGAAGCAATATGTAAATGTTATAAGGACCAAGATTTTTAGGATAAAAGAAAATTTTTAAAATATAAAAACAAAGCAGTAAAGGAAAAACCTGAAATATTTAACTTGTTAGAAATATATATTTAAACTCATGGTTTTCCTTAAAAATTACATATACTTGTATGTGTGTATATATACATATATCTCCATCCATCCTAGCTGTAGCTATTGAGAAAGTCCAGAATTACTAATATCACCCCAGTAAGTAATGAGTACATCTAAAACACCTGGCATCAGTTTCTATATGCCATTCTGACAAAAAGAAACCAGAAAAAAATGGCTAATTTCCAGAGGCAGGGAAAGTACAAGATGAGCTTGGGACATAATATATGTGAAAAAAACACTGATGTGTTCAGACTATAAAAGGGTATGTCAAAAGGACACAAAGCCAGCTTGAAGGACTCTTAATTGCCAGATTTGGGACAATTTTAGTGTTAAGAGAGTATCTGTAATTGACTGTAAGATAGTGAATTAAGAAACACTCAAGAATCTATAGTATCAGTCAAAGGGAAAGGGAAAAAAAAACACTTCACCACAAGAGATGACTATCACATCACTTTTACAGTGAAAATTGGTGAACATTCAAGAATTAGCCATTCAACATGGCTTTTTTACCCTAGAACAACAGAATTAGAAAATTACCATTCTGTAGGCCCCCAATGTAATAACCGATTTAGAATATTTTGCACAATGCCAAAGTGTCTTCCCACAGATTACTTGTTAGCTGCAAAGGGACAGCTTATCTTTACAAAGGAGAGATCAAGTAGTCACCACCTTAACCAAATGATCAAACTTAGCATCACAGAGAGTGGAACAACCTGATACTATATCCTTCCATTACTATGTAAGATGAAATACCCAGGATCACCTATGAAGTATTCTTGCCAAAAAGGTTTAATCAGAATCTAATCAAATTGCTAGAATTTAGAAATACAGAACATAGAACAGGTAAAAGAAAACTAAGAGAAGACAATCAGACAAATCCAGAATACGATTCCTTCCTCACGACAACTTTCTTGGTCTCTTTAAAAGGTAATTAAAATAAAAAATGAGAGAACTGTTCAATATGAAATGGAACTAATGCCACACAATAGTCAAATGCAGTGCGCGAATCTGATTGGATTCTGATTTTTAAAAAACAGCTCTAGAAGACATTTTTGGATTGGGAAAATTTGAATATGGATGGATACTAGATGATTTAAGAGGTTACTATTAACTTTCTCACATGTGACACTAGTCTTATTTTTGAAAAAGAATGTTCTTATTTTTAGGAAATGCATTCTTTTAAGAGACACATCCTGAAGTATTTAGAGATCAAGTGTCATGATGATTACATCTTTCAAACAGTTCAGAAAAAAATACAAACGTGTGGATAAATACGGCAAATGTTAATGACATATCTAGAGGATGAATATATGGGTAATTATAATACTATTCTTTCAGCTTTTCTATATGTTTAAAAATGTTCATAATAAATTATTTGAAAAAATACATTAACATCCCCAGTGAGAAAAGAGAATATACTGCAACCATGAATAGAATATGAGCACTTGATATTAACAATAGATTAGCAGACATTACAGAAAAAAAGTTGGAAAATAAAGTTCAGGAAACCTAGAAAAGGCAAAGGCAAAGAGATAGAAAATGATCATTCATAAATACGTATGTGTGTGTGTTTATATATATCCATCCAAAAGGAGATTCATAAAACAAATCAGAGAAAACACAGAGGAAGAAACCAATTAAAAAATAACTCAAGAAAATATCTCAGAACTAAAGAACATGAATCTAAAACTGAAAAGGCTCATGGACTGTTCACCACAATGACAAAATCAAATATTCACCAAGACCCATTATCATGAAATTCCAGAATGTTTAGGATAAAGAAAAGCTCCTACAAGTTTCCGAAGAGAATAGACAAGCCACATACAAAAATGATCAAGACTTAAAGTGGCTTCAGATAGCACTACTAGAAGCTAAGACAGAAAGAGTACTGCCTTTAAAGTTCTGTGAGAAATTTTTTTCCAGACCAGAAATTTTATATACTGCTGAGTATAAGCAGTCCAAATGTAAGTGATTTCAGGTATGCAAGGTGTCAAAAAACTTAGTTCTCATGCTCCATTTCTCAGGAAGCTACTGAAAGATGTGCTTCACTAAAATAAGGTAGTAAAACAAGAAAGAGCAAGACATGGGACCCAGGAAGCAGGATTAAACTCAAGAGAGATGTGAAATGAATCCCCAAGTGATGGTAGATCCCTGAAGAATAGCTGTGTATGAGGCATAGAGAACAACCAAGTCAGAGTAGAGCAGGTCAGAAGCCTCCAGTGAGGTGATTCCAAGAAAATAAGAATGATAGACTACATGATGCGCGTGAAGGTATTGAGAAGCGAGTCAGACAATTGGGCACATTTGGGGGATGAATGAAGGACAGATGTAAAAACTCCAAAGAACAAAACTGCATAGAAAATATATTTGATATTGGAATAGAAAAGGGCTCTTCTAAATGAAACTGTTACTTGTCAAAGTTGTTAGATTATACAAATAATAATTTCTCAATATAGGAAAAAAAAAGTATAGGGAAGTATACAGGAGAAAATTAAAACTACCTAAAATTCCACTACAGAAAAAACATTCATATAGTCAACAAATAATTACTGAATGCCGATTACATGCCCTGCTCTGTTTTAGTGTCTGGGATTCAGCAACGACTAAAATAAACTCTTACTTTCATAAGTTTAGATTCTAGTGAGGAGAGACAAACCAACCATTAAACACAGACTAGAAAGTCAGTGGTAAATAGGATAAGGATAAGTAGGACAGAATTATGGAAAGGGAGGGATGCTATTTTTTATAGAGTGACTAGGGAAACCCTTTCTGATGACAATGCAAGCAGAAACTTCAAGGAAGCAAGGCAACAAACGCTGCAGATACCTGGAGAAAGAGCGTTCTAAAAGGAAAAGCAACTGGAAAGACCCTGAGAAAAGAGCATGCATGACACTTTTAAGGACCATCTAAGGGGCCAGTGCGGCTGGAGGAATGAAAAATGGAGTCAGAGATAGAGTATTAAAATCAGAGACAAAATGAAAGTTGGGGGATGAGAAGCACATAATCTAAGACTTTGTAGGTCACAGTAAAGACTCCGGATTTTACTCTGACAAAGCCAGTGGAAATTCTGTGCAGAGAAAAGACTTGAAATGATTTTTGGAGTTAAAGATTGCTCTGGCTGCTATGTAGAGAATAGATTATAAGGAAGTAAAAGTGGAATTAAGAAGTCCGTTAAGAGGCTGTTTTAACAATCCAGGTGAGGGATGATGGCAGCTATTAAGACTCAGTGTAATTCCCTTTAGTATTTTCCTGTACATTTTAGTGTTTGTATAATCCACATAATTGAGATTAAAAGATGTGTACAGTTCAGTATCATGCTTATATGAGAAATTAAAATTTTTCATATAACTGAAAATTCTCATAAAAGATAGAAATTATGTATCCAACAAATATTTTTCTTGGTTTCTTGTATGCTTGTAAATTTATTTAAGTGTTAAATGATATACAGACACACTAAATCAAAAACTTGACAAAACTGTAACAACCTAAATGTTAAAAAATAAAAGAATGTTTAAACAGTCATAAAGCTGTATGCTGGAATATTATGCAGCTAAAAAATAACACAAAATTATTTTTAAAACACAAGATAATGCTTATATAACAAAAAGCACAAAAAGCAGAATAAGACTGTGTATACCAAATGTTCCCAACTATGTGAAATATGTATCAAAAACACTGGAAGGAAATATATAAAGATATTATGTCTAGGGGCTGGCCCCCTGGCTGAGTGGTTAAAGCTCCGCGCGCTCCGTTTTGGTGGCTGGGGTTCATGGGTTTGGATGGTGAGTGAGATCTACTCTACTCATCAATCATGCTTTGGAGGCATCCCATATACAAAATAGAGGAGGACTGGCACAGATGTTAGCTCAGGGCTAATCTTCCTCACCAAAAAAAAAAAGTTATGTCCAGGTGGTGAGATCATGGGTAATTTTTTTTGTATTGTGCACTCTTCAAATTTTCTACAGTGAACTGGAATTAATCTTATAATTAAATAATTATTTTATATTTGCAAAAATTAAGGAATATACACATTTGAAAGATAATAGGTTCAAATACCTGCTATAACTCTAACCAGCTGTTTCTTGAACTAATTTCTCTCTTAATATCTATTTCCTCATCTTTAATATAAAGATAATACCATCCTCGAAGAATGACTCTAAAGATCATAAGCATGAGTTGCACTCAAGTGAGCACAGTTTCTAACATATTAAATGCTTAATATGTTTAAACAAATATGAAAACGTGAGGGTCTAAGAATTCAAATTTCAAGTAAAATGCAAAGTCTTACCATGAAGACCTGATTCAACACGAGTGAAAAATTTTATTCACTCTTTCACCCCACTCACTTTTGTCTGCAATCCAATTCAAAACGGAGTAAAATATATCACTCTGAAATTAACGTAAAAGGCAAACCAAATTGCTACCTTCCTTCCTTGGGGCATCTGCCTGCCTAAAGTTTTCTCTAATAGTGGAAAGAAATTTTTAAATTTTGCTGTAAAAAACTCTCTTCCTGAAGCTGAATGTAAATGCTAGAGAGGAATTCTTAAGCCCCGTTTTGCTCAAGCGGATGCTGAATGAAAGTAATTAAAGCAGTTTCCCACTGCTGATGAGAGCTTGGAAATTCATAAGCAGTACTGACTCATTTAACAGATAATTATCAAGTGACTATCAATTGGGAGAGGAAGCACTTTTTAACATAATAAACACCTAAAATTTCAATCAGTGGCCAAGGATTCAAGGTAAGTGTATAGACTGTAGACCTTGAAGACAAAAGAAAAAATTTCCTTTCACTAGAGGAATCTAAAGCTACCTTATCTGCTACAGATTTTTCCCATAAAATGAGGTTCAGATTTTGATGTGTATAGCAGGTAGGGAAATTGTGAATAACAATCGTGTCCCAACTACATACTTCTAGCTGTATCCTTTATTCAGTAGGCCCGACTGAGGTAAACTTCCTAGTTTTTACACCTTTAAAATAAAATAATAAAAAAGTTCAAAATATTTCTCTAAGTAGCATCAGACAAATGGAAATCTAGGTCACTGTGTATTGCAAGCAAAGCACTGACTTCTTAAAAAATACAACTGCAGCTGTCCTTAGTTTCAAAAGACTAAAAATGCAGATTTTGAGAATAAGTTACGAAATAATCATATTACAGAATGTATCTGACTCTTATCAAAGACTTTGTCAAGTTTTCTTTCAGGTGAAAATTTCACTTCCAAATTTAAGTATTTATTTGTAAATCTTACTTATTGGTGATAGAGTTTTAGAATCAAAGAGGCCTATTTAACCCCATCCTTGTCTTTTGGATACAAAGTGACAGAGATACATACATACATACATATATATATATTCTTTTAGTAGCAATAAATGAAAATACCTATATAGTGCTTTGACATATATGATCTTGTTTCATCTGAATAATCTTGTCAGATGATAACAGTATCTTTTGCCTATCTTTTGAGTAAGAAATCAGGGTTCAAAGGGGATAAATGATTTTCCTAAGGTCACTGAACTAGTAAGTACCAGAGTCATAGTTTGAACACAAGCCGTCTCTCTCTAGATTCACTGTTTTTTGTAATACACAAAATCATCTCTTCTGCGCCATATTTTCTCTCAAGGTAGGCTGGATAAATGTGAGGATTAAAGACTGAAGTCCACTAGTGTCATACTGCACAAAGATTTAGAAAACCATTCCTTCTTTTCAAATATCTTTTCCCAAAAGTCACTTTAAAAAACAGGTCTGTCCTCAACATGGCCAAGACGACTCACTAGGAAACTGTTTTACATTTCACATTAAGGAATCCAGTTAGGTAATTTTTTCCCATGCTGTGTTAACAACTTTAATTTATTCAGAGATGACTAAAAGAAACAAATAGTTGTCTTTATAGCAAAGTATAAATGGAATTATAATTCTGTAAGCAATTCTGTAGAATGCTAGAACGGTGAGAAGAGAAGTAAACTAAGAGTAAACAGATTTGCTAGGGACAAACCTTGGGTTAGTCACTTAAACATACTGTGCTTCATCTGCAAAACAGAGTAATGACCTCCAGTACTTCTGTAAGGATTACACAAAAATGTGTATGATGGCAATTTGTAAGGCATCAAACACTATATAAATGTAAAGCAACAGAATTATTGATTTGCTCATTGTATTTCCTAATGTGCACACTAATCATCATTCAATAAAAAGTATAGTTAAGCTTATTTTAAGCCACAGAAGTATTATTAAAATACTGTACATAAATCAAAGAAAGCAAAGTTTGAATAATCATTTAAATATCACTCTCACAATATTTGTAAATAAAAATTTTACATACAAAGAATGACTATAAAATGCTAAGTTAACTTTCTACAAGTTACATACATAATCAGTCTTGCTACCTTATCATCTGAAGTGTTATCTTTACAGGCAATGTATCTTCCCCTTTTCCAATACAGAATGCTCCAACCATCTGAATTAACTTAATGTTTACATATAAAAAGCATGCAAATATTTACTGACTCTAACAGTGATGATGCTTATTACTGATTCTCAAAGAACTAAAATATAATGAATAAGATATACTTAACACAAACTACAATGAAAAGATAATAATCTTCCTTAAATGACTAAAATATCTCTTCAAGGGCCAGCCCAGTGGCTGAGAGGTTAAGTTCATGCGCTCTGCTTCGGCAGCCCAGGGTTTTGCGGGTTCAGATCCTGGGCATGGACCTAGCACTGCTCATCAAGCCATGCTGAGGCAGTGTCCCACATGCCACAACTAGAAGGACTCACAACTAAAAATATACAACTATGTACCGGGGGGCTTTGGGGAGAAGAAGAAAAAATAAAATCTTAAAAAAAAATTCAAGATTTTGCCTTGTTCTAAGAATTTATCATTATGAATATAAATTATTGTGCAGCATTTTAACAATAATTCAGCTATCTAAGCATAACAGTTAGGAATTTAATTTATGAATGTATTTAACATAAGTTAAATATATGTAATCATATTACCTTCCATACTGTTCATAGTACTTTAGAATAATTTTATCAACCTATAATTTCCTACCATAATTAAAGTTAAATCTAATAACATACTCAGTATTTAAAGTTTTTATATCTTTCAAGAAAATTGTTTAGTAGAATGTATAGTTATGTAAGGTATATAGTTATCTTGCTCAACTTTTACTCTCTCATCTTCCATTTATAAATGTTTCCTCTATATTTACACTTCCGATTTTTCTTAAACTTAAGATCCTTGAAAAGCTTATTTTAAAATATCTTCTAATATCTGTCCTTTAACCCTTCCTTCCTCATCTCCCAACTGTTAGTCAGTTTCTTCCTCTTTAGTTTATCTCATCATCTCCTTAAAAGATCATTAACAAAGAATCATATTTAACGCACATGAACAATGAAAAGGGAAGAAAATATATGTTGCCAAGTTGTGCAGTAAAATTGATAAACTTCCCATTACTAACTAGTCTTCCGTATTGGCTAAATTCAAGGAAAAATTCTGAGTCGCAAAAAAAAAGATAGCAAAAGTTGAACAGTGAAGTAAGGGTTTTTCATGGCCAGCAACAAAAGGATAATTCTGAGACCTACTACTTATAGACAGTGTTTATGTCCTATACATGTTTACTTGAACAGCATTATCTACAAGCACTCATGCAATATGTTTAATAGTGACAGTACATACCAGTTGACATATTGAATCCAAAGCTTTAAGGAAAAAATAAAAAAGAAAAGCTCTATGAGAAATTTCTAATTATACAACTAACGTAGAAAATATTTCAGACTTTGCCTTTTAAAAAAAGATTCTAAATTAGAAAAGCAGGAATTACCAAGAATTTCCTGGTGATTTTCTGAATTCTTCATTTGTAATTACACCAAACTTCCTAATTCTCATATTAAGCCTCTGAAAACGTATGAGTAAATATTTGATATGTTTAAGAAACTAGTGTATTGGAAACAAAAGATAACTAAAGACAATATACCTAGTAATAATTCTCAGGAAAAAAAACAACAGATAAGACAATTAAGAACAATATTTGGAGTCTCAGATACATTTCTATAACTTGTAGAGAATAAACAATAAAGATAGATGAAATTTTAATGGGGAAAGTTGAATACAATCTTCTAGGCTTCAAAGAATCATAAAGATAGAAAATTTGCCCTACCAGATACTCAAATTTATTACATAGCAATAATTATAAAAAGCATGGTTCTGACAACAAAATAGACTCATCAATGTTGTTAAAAAAATAAATAACAATAATAACTCATTTATTGGGCATATACTATGGGTCAGTCATTATGTTAAATAAATATTTTATTCATATTTACATTTTATTTAGTGACTATATATAGTGCTTGCAATAAATTTATAAGTTAATTATCTCCATTTTACAGATGAGAAAAGACAAGTGCAGAGCTTAAGTAACTAGTCAAGGGCACAGAGCTAATATACTTGAGTGTATATAATAATTTAGCATATGATAAATGCAGCACTTCAGGTAAACATGAATTATTTATTAAGTTCAAGAGACAACTGGCTAACATTTTAGATAAAAAGAGTAGATACTCATGTCACTTCTTACACAAATGAACTTTGTATAAAAGATTTTTCATTAAAATTTTAAAAGTACCAGAAAAAACATACATATTTATATAATTTTGAATGATGATTATTTTGTTTCAGAATACCAATAACAAAAACCATAAAAGAAAGCTTTATTTGGTTACATAAAACCCAAAAACATCTAAGTGGCAAATTACACCACCACTACATTAAATACACATAATAAACTGGTAATATTTTTTTCAATATCTAGAACAGTTTTACTCTCTCCAATGTAGGAGTTCTTACAAATAATAAAACTGACACTCTAAATAGAAAAAAATTGGTAAAGAACCAACCAGAGCATTCACAAGAGAAGAAACAGAAAGACCAGTTAACATATGAAATATTTTCATATTTACCAGTAATCAATGAAATATATATTAAAATAATAGTGAGGTATTTTACTTGCCTGATGAGCAGAGATGGCAGGTGTTGACAAAGGTGTGGTAAAAATCCCCCTGACAATTATTGCTGATATGAGAGTCAACTACTACCATCTTTTTTGGGGGTAAATGTGGTGATGTGTAAAACATGTTTTAAAAAGTCAAATCCAGAAGTTTCACATCTTATGAATTTATCAACAAACAGCCATAAGCTTTTGTAATATGTTTGCAGGCTGCATTGTTTATAATGGGAGAAATAACTGGAAGCAAATTAAACTGCAACAATTTAATACTGTTTAAATAAGTTCTAGCAAATCTATATAATGATATACTATGCTACAATTAAAATGGTGATTCAAATCTATATTTACTGACGTGAAATGTGTTCATAATTATTGATAAGTAAGAAAAGCAAGATACAGACCAGCATGATTAATACCACCCTAATTTCATTAACACTGTACATGCACAGAAAAAAAATCTAAAAGGATAGAAATTGGGTCTGGGTGGGAATTTAGATAACTTTTTTCCTTTTTGTTGTTTTGAATTTTCTACCTTTTCTAAAATAAATAGCAACACTCACACAATTCATAAATTAATCTAAAAAACTAAACAGGAGGTAAAAAGTAGAGAAGAAAATACAGATAATGCTTTTAGGTTAACAGGTTATAAAGGAGGGAAGAGAAAGAAGGTAATAGCTCAGGTGTAACATATGAAGAAAAAATAGAAACAGTAGACCCACAGATAACAGGGACGAGAAAAGGCAACAGCCAAACAAACACATACAGTTTCTACTGTAGAAAAAAGATTTCAAAATTATTACAGAAATAGGTTTGAAGCCACAAAGATCATCGAAGACATTATGGATCAAAAAAGTGTGGAGGCCGAAAAATCATTTATTAACCCATTTCTGACAACATAGTCACCAATGATCTCAATGAAAATAACAATGTGTCAACTTAGGAAACATGAGTTAATATTTTCCAAGAATCTATATGAAGGAAAGAAGATCACATAAAAGTGAACACAAAACAGAATAATTCAGCCAATACATATGAAAGTACTTTGTAAATTGCTTAGATTTACAGCAATCATATTACGAATCCATAGAAATTGAGTCACTGAAGTTAGCCCAGAATGAGAACTGCCTTATGAAAGATACTTGAGGCAATGCAAGAAACTTTTTAGATATGCTTAGAGCAAGATGATGAACAAAAAAGGCGTATTTGTTTCAAATGATATGTAACTCTCAGGAAGTTGACAGACACAAAATAACACAGGTGAGCTTCTATTTTGCTTCCTTTTTCTTGCTATATAAAAATTTCAAATTGGAAAAGGTAGAACAAATATGCAGAATTGACACTGAAGATATGATGTAGATGTTATAGACTCCTTTACCTCCTTTGAATTAAAAAGTCTCCAAGGGGGGCCGGCCTGGTGGCACAGTGGTTAAGTGCGCACGTTTCGCTTTGGTGGCCCAGGGTTTGCCAGTTTGGGTCCCAGGTGTGGACATGGCACTGCTTGACACGCCATGCTGTGGTAGGTGTCCCACGTATAAAGTAGAGGAAGATGGGCACGGATGTTAGCTCAGGGCCAGTCTTCCTCAGCAAAAAGAGGAGGATTGGCAGCAGATGTTAGCTCAGGGCTAATCTACCTCAAAAAAAAAAAAAAAAAGTCTCCAAGAAAAACCCAGATCATCCCAATATGAAATATATGTAATGATAAAACAGCGGCAGCTCAGCCTGACCCCTAAACTTCCAGAAGCAGGGTTTTATATATGGTAAGCCCCAATTCCTTACCAAAAAATAAAGAAAATCAATGGGATCATCTAGAGCCACTGTAGATTTCATGTTCATGGGCACCTGGGTACACTGAAACAGGGTCTAATTGAGAAGCATATCCAAATTTCTTGGAATCTTACATGATTGAGATCTAAAAGGAAGTCTCCATTCCTCACAGTGAGGGATAGTTGAAAGTACTCTAAAGAAGCTAGACAGCCAGGAAGAAAATGAAGAAAAGAAGCTGAAATCTGTTCTTCCTCTACCTGCAGTTAAAATGTTTCCCCAAAGTAAAGGCCCTATATGATGTACATCACTCTGCAATTAAACAAAGTTAATGTATGTACCTGGCCTTGGATAGAAAGTGGTCCTCAATACTCCATTCCCTGCTTCAGCCTGTATCTTTATCTCCTCCTATCCCGTTGGCTCCCAGCTCTCTCATTCTATTAATGATTCTCTCTCTTGTTCTCCTTCGCCCATTCTTCTCTATGCCTCTTTCCTAACATATAAAGATTTTTTTTCATGTTTAAAACAAAAATTCTCACTTGGCTTCACATCCCTTTAGCTAACACACTCTATCCTCATTATATTATGCTTCATGTGTACATTCTTCTCTCGTTTCTCCTAAACTTGCCAACTTGCTATAATAAGATATCTGTTCTTTCTGCTTTACTGAAAGTGCTCCTGCTAAGGTCACCAATGATCTCTAAACTGCTAAAATTAAAGGATATTTTGCAATTCTTGTCTTACTTTATCTCTCTTAAGCTTTAATACTGACTTTTCCCTTCTTCCTGAACTTATCATTTCCCTTGGCTTCCGAGACCACCGTGTCTTGATCTCCCCTGCCTCTGCAACATCTCTTTGGCTGCCTCTTCTCAACAATCTTTATGGGTGCATACTATTCCTTAAAATATATGTGTTGGCTAGGATTCCATTCTTATTTTCTAAATAAATTTAATTTTAGATTTTCTCCCTCTCAATGTGCTCTTTGAATAACTTATCTACACCCAAGGCTTCATTTATACAACTATTATGTCAAGTCTCCAATTTCACCTCTATCCTCTGTTCCAAGCCATAGATACATATGGCTTACTAGATATCTACATGTCCGATGCTTCCTAGGTACTTTAGGGGGAAAAACCAAAATAGAAACAGAGCATAACTTTCAAATTAGTACAGGACAAAAACAAACAGAAACCTCCCATTGGAAGAAGAAAAAGAAATAAAAAACTTTAATCAATCCACAGAAGTTAGAGTGAGAGAGAGACAGAAACAAAAAAAAGGACAAACAGAAAGTACAACAATAAGATGGCAAAAATAATATAATTCCACATAAGCTAAATATATCCATAATTACTACAAGTAATAAACAAAAAGATTATCAGACCTAACAATAACAAAAATCCAGCTGCACATCTAAAATATAAGGACACAGAAATGGTTGGAAGAAAAAAGATGGAAAACTCCCACAAATATTAACAAAAAGAGTTGTTACAGCTATACTAATATCAAATGAAATAGATTTAAAGGCAAAATTTGTTTCTAGCTATGAATAGTTATTACATAAGACATTAATCAGCAAAATAATTCTAAACTTGTGTGCATCTAATAGCATAGCCTCAAAATACATACAGCAAAAACTGACAGAACCAGAAGGAAAAACATTCACGGTCACAGTGCAAGATTTTAACATCCTCCTTCAATACTCAATAACTAACAGAACAAAGAAACAAAAAAATCATGCATATTTGTGTTGTTAACAACACAATTAACAAACTTGATTTAATGAAGGGGTGTGTGTGTGTGTAACTGCACCCAAGGACTGGATATTCTTTTCAAGAACATTTAGAACAGATTTATTTTATAAAGCTATAATAATTAAAAACTATGTATTAACTCTGAGGTAGACAAACAAACCAATGAAATAGAAGAGGAAATTCAGAAATCAGTGGAGGAACGATCGACCTCTATAACAATAAATATCATTAGGATAACTGAAAACTGATGATCCATATGGTAAGAAGAAAAATATCTTAATATACACAAAATAAATTCTAGATTAATTCAATTCTTAAGTGTGACAATGTCCAACTTTACCTGAGCCCTGTGTCACCTGAAAGGAGTGATAATTTAATAATCCCTCCAGCTTGTCGTGTTTCCAGAACTGACTAACTGCAAAAGGCTACCCTGCTCTCCCATAGATATGACCCACCTCCAGCCTTCCTCAATGAGTACGACTTCCTTGTTTACCTGCCTTTATAAAACCTCAAGTCCCCTTCTATCACTTTGAGATGTTCCTCACTAAGGAATGTCGTCCCTATTGTAATAGCCTGAATAAAATCATCTTAATGGTCTGGTGCCTCTGATAAATATGAAAAGCAAGGTGGTAAGACCGTTAAAAGAAAATGTGACAAAAAATCTTGGTAACACTGGGGCAAGTAAGAATTTCTTGACTAAGATACCAAAACATGGATAAATGTCAAAAACACAGTGAAAATAGCTGTAGTTGTATTTACATATTTATATAAAGTTTAAAAACAGTGTGTATGTAATTAAGGATACAAACCTACGTGATAAAAATATGGACAGGAAGGGTACATACCAACTTTAGGTAGCCATTACATGTTGGGAGGGAGGGAGATGAACAGGAAGGGAGAGGGGGAGATTTAGCTGGATATATAGCTTCCTTTTAAAAAAGATTTACAGCAAAGTTGCAAATAACTTGAGTATTCTGTCAAAACGCAGATTCTGATTCAACAGGACTGTGGGTGGGGAAGGTGCTGAGATTCTGCATTTCTAATAGGCTCCCAGGTGATGCTAATACTGCTGGGCCATGGACCATAATTTAGATCCTCTGATCTAAATAAATATGGCTAGCTTAATCAAACCTAGGTGGTGAGCACAAAGAAATATTTTCTGTATATTTGAAATAATTCATACATAAATATGAAGTTCAAGAGAAATTCTAGCAGTTTCCATAAAGTGCCACCCAGCAGAAGTAAATAATCCCTCTCTTAACTATATATACTGCTTAAGGCTGTTCTCATTTTGTGACACATAATATTTAGAAATACACAAACACATATGAAAATAAGGAAAGTATTTGGGATTCTAAGAAAAATGTCAGGACAGTAGCTTAAATTCTTAAACTATTTTATAGTGAATTAATAAAAATTTTACTATTTTATAATCTAGTTCCTACAAGTTGACAAATTTCTTAGTTAACTTAATCATAACCTCTTCATTTGTCACTGATGAGATACTCCTGAGGGACACTTTTTGAGATGTTCTTACACTATAAAAAAATGGAATATAATAGCATTAATTCAGATTAACATCTAGAATATAATAATTCAGATTAATATTTAGAGTGACATAAGTAAATGACCTCACAGTAAGAACAAACTCTGCTTCATAAATGGACTTTTTCTGTATTTGAAGAAGTGGGTTTAGGAAGTTTACATTAATTAATTAATACAACCATTAAGCATAGAATATAAGGTCTATGAAGGTCAGGACTTTGTGTGCTTTGCTCTCTGCTATTTCATCAGCATCTAGAATGCTCCTGGTATATAAAAGCCCTCAACAAGTATCTGTCAAACGACTAAGTAAAATTTCATTTAGTGACTCCCGTATACCAGGATGTTGTAAGAGATATAAAGATAAAAACAAAAGATGGCCTTGCCCTTCAAGGTGTCAAATCTAGTAGAGAAGACAGACACATAGAGTTAATTTATATCTTATACATTATAATATTAAATATGTAATAAATAATATTGACATATTTAGAAATCTATATTTTTTATACAGGAGAAAAAAGTATGGTCATGAAAAAGATGGAAGATATGTATTCAGAGAGAGGAACTATGTATGTATAATGAGGTGTATAAATAAATGCATAAAAGTGTATAAAAAATATGTACAATGAAGGGTATAATGTGAAAATAAATGAGGTGGCACAAATGGTAAAATATGCCCAAGATGCTAGGGAAACACATTCAGGAGACAATGCTCAATTTGCTCAGGGAGATCAAGAATCAATTCTCAAGAACTCACAGTAATTCTGAGTCTTTCAGGATAAGTAAAAGTTTGATGGGTGGCCCTGGACTGATGTGGGGTAGAGCAGGAGGGATTAGGTCGCAGGAAGTTAGAGACACATTCTAAAGAGAGGAATGTATAGAAAAGCAGGAAAAACAAGGGTTACTTCAGAGAACTTGAAGCAATTTAGCATGTCAAAGTTCAGGGCAGAAGAGAAAAAATGATAGGAAATGAGGCTAAAAAGGCACATTGGGGCCAGACTATGAAGTGCTTGATATAACATGCTAAGAAATTTGACTTGTAATAATTATTATAAGCAAGAGAGCACTTTGATTAGATTTGTATTTGAGAAAGATTTTTTAGTGGTAACATGAAATACGGATAAAAAGTGGGTAGGACTAGAGGAAGGGACTAAAGGTCTTTTAAAACGAAGCCAAAAGTGATTAGAGCTTGAACTAGTGGCCTTAGAGACTGAACAGAGGAAAGAGACTCAAGAGCTTTTAGGAAGTAGAACTGAAAAGATAATCAGGGAGATGTTAAAGTGGCTCCCATATTCCTGACTTGGGAAACTGAGTGGATTGTGAAATAGTGATTATACGTATACAGATCGAAGTGTACTGAAAGCACATATAGAAGAGTGAAAGAAGATGTGAGTAGAGAAGCATGTGGGCACACAGGAAAGCAAGATGGGAAAGGAACCTTCATACAAAACGAAGTATACATAATGTGTGCGTGACAGAGAAGATGGAAGTAGCTGGGAAAATATGTTTCTGGGAATGCCTTGTTTTTAGCAATCCCCATTTTCATTTCAAGTCACCTATAAGCTGTACTTAGAATTCAGGCAATGCCTAATTCTCTAAATGAGCTAATATATACATAAAAGGCTTAGAACAGCATCTAGTAAACAGTAAGTTTTCAAAGAATGTTAGCTCTTTTATTATTACCCTGACCCAGAGAAGAGTTTCAGTCCCTATTCTCACTTTTCTATTTCATTTGATTCTGAGTTCTAAAGAGGATTTGCCAGAATCCCTGGGATATGTATAACTTTCAAATTCTTCAACAGTGTCATCCACTTAAAATGTTGAAATAAGGATGATCTATTTATTCAAAACAAGGAGAAATCAGAATGAGAGCTTTCATTAATTGCTTATTTGCCCCAGGAAATATATAAAACTTACTCACCCCAACTAGGTATTACCTACAGTGACAGTGGTTTCAGATCTGCCTTAGAAAGATACTTTATGTCACTGAGAGTTAATGCAATCTATTTCTAAAATGGAGTTGTAAGAGAAGAATTTGAGAAGAAAAGGATAGAGAAATTCAATAAATTTCCAGAGTTGCTTCAGTTGGACCTTCAAAATATTCTCATTACTTTCCTTAAAGAACTGTCAACAATCAGACCAAAAATATCCATATTCTAAAGCAAACTTCAAAGAAAATATAAATTATTTTTAACTACATTACGAATTTTCATCAGTTTAATAGAAAGTTAACTGTAAATTCATAGTATCGAATTATTGTCAGTATCTAATCATTAAGATGGTATCTGATTCTAACATACTGTCAAGATGAGTAACTTACCAAAAATGATAAACATTTGTTATACTTAGGTGCACAGTAACAGACTAAGCATTTTAAAAATGCTTTGTTTTTTAACTGTAAAATTCCCTTAAGAAATATGTGAAAAGTGATAAGGGATGTGAACTAACATTCGCTGAGTATCTACCAGGTCCTAGGCATTCTACTAGTTGCTTTATATTTCCTCTCACTTAGTCTTTACAAAATTGTGCAAAGTAAAATATCACCCCCCAAACATTGAGGAAGCACACAAAAGTAAAATAATCTATAGTAACACAGCTAGTGATGGATAGAGCTGGAATTTAATCCTGAAGCTGTCTAACTCCAAGGCCCACAGCCTTACCTTATACTGTATTATTGATTCTTAAATATAGAACATGTATGCCTTATGTTTGGATAAAAGTTATAAATGTAAAAGAAATTTGTATATTTCATTGACATATCATGTGCTTCTTTTGAACTACCATCCTTCACTTATACTTTCTGTTTTTTCCTCCTTTGGGGAAAAGAAAAATGTAATACTAGGACCACTCTTAACATGTATATGAGAGTAGGCAGTTTTCCCCAAAAACGTATATCCCTAAACTGCCTGAAATTCAATCAAAGATTAATTCAGGGCAACTGATTCCTTTTAAAATCCAAATATTCCAGTCGTTCACCTTATAACCTTATAGTTTCCCTCCTTTATGACAGAATCCATCTTTATATCATTCACATTGATATAAATCCCTTTCAATCTAATTCCTTTTCCTTTAACACTTACCCAGTATCAACTAAATTAAGGGAAAAGGATTGGTGGCTGGGAAAGAGAACAAAAGAGGTTATCTGGAAATATTTAGGCCCATGTGGAATGTAGGAGAAAGTACAGGGACAGCAATAAGTATAAGGAACCTACAAAGTCTACAAAGAAAGATAAAAAAATATAGATTTTTCCCCAGGCAAAAAATCAGAATATTTGCTGCTATGAAAAGCATGATGAGATTAAATAAATTTAAACCATCTTTCTGTCCACATACACTGTAAACTCAACATTCTTGTTAAGTATGGTTTTTGTCGTTCTCCAAAGTCACTAATACATTCTACTGGCGGATATTAGAACTAGAAAAAGGAAAATAAAAATACATGCTTTAAAATTTTACTTTGAATTTAAATTTAAAAATAATATATTTTTATACCTCAAGAAGATCAAATTCTTCTAAAGAAACAACTTCTTTTTTTTTTTTTTTTTAAGGATTGGCACCTGGGCTAACAACTGTCGCCAATCTTTTTTTTTTTTTCTTTCCTGCTTTATTTCCCAAACCCCCCCGGTACATAGTTGTATATCTTAGTTGCAGGTCCTTCTAGTTGTGGGATGTGGGACACCGCCTCAACGTGGCCTGACGAGCGGTGCCATGTCTGCACCCAGGATCCGAACCCTGGGCCGCTGCAGCGGAGCGCGCAAACTTAACCACTCAGCCATGGAGCCGGCCCCAAGAAACAACTTCTATGTTGAACGAACACAATGAACATGAGATGACTAAGACACTTAGACACAACATAAATGGAATTTTAGCAGATTTTTTCAACTGACTTCCCCATCTCTATTTTTACTCATTCCAATTCACTTCAACATGGTTTTAAACTAATATTCCTAATGCACAGTTCTGATTATGTTACATATCTCCTCAAAAACTTTTAGTTGCTCTTACCCAAGCTGAAAATCTTTAGCCTGAAATTCAGGGCCCCTGAAAATATGTTTCCAAATGAACTTTCAATCTCATTTCCCACGATTCCCTTGGATAGTGGATGACCGATCAATACTGGATGACCAGTACTGGTTTGTCAATACCTGCAGATTTAGAATTGAAAGGAGATAATGCTAAATAAAATGCCATCATTCAACTATACAGATAATTATAGACTGCCTTCTGGGATAGACTCTACGCCGGGTGATAAAGATAGAGGTAAAACTGTACATAAAAAAAGTCACAATACTCAGTGACTTTAGTACTAAGTATACTAAGCAATGAATGAATGGTAAATACAAGTGCCAGGGTATAGGAGTTACTTCATTGCTTTGGGGGGAAAAAAAAGATTTTGGCCAGCTGAAGGATGTCCAGGCAGTGAGATTAATTATTAGTACAGAGGCCTATAAAGTATGAGTGAGGAGTAGAGAATGAGGGCAGAAATTTTGTGGTGATCAAACAACACAGGTTCCCCCCAACCCTAGGGCTTCTTCCTTTCTTTCTATTGACTCTGGCCATAGCTCTCCACTCAGATTATTTTCATTTAGTCTTTTTTGTAGTCTTCCATTTTCTTTTTCCTTTACTATTTAACCTGAATATTTTCTTCTGTTAACAGTTTTGCTCTCATTTTATTTGTTCTTTAACTGTAATCCATTGCAAATCCTTTTTGGAAATAAACAGTATTCAAGTCACCGTTTCTTTCCTCTTTCAACGTTTTTTTCTTTCATTAGGGTTGTTCTCTTAGTTGACTAGAATTCACTTTGCTATTACGTACCATCAAGTCGGCTCTGACTCCTGGTGACCCTATGAATGAGTGATGTCCAATGTCCTGTCCTCAATAGCCCTACTCAGCTTCTGTAGACTCATGCCTATGGCTTCTTTTATGGAGTTAATCCATCTCATGTTTGGTCTTCCTCTTTTCCTGCTGCCTTCTACTTCTCCAAGCATTATTGTCTTTTCCAAAGAATCCTGCCTTCTCATGATGTACCCAAAGTAGGACAGCCTCGGTTTTACTCTTTTTGCCTCCAGCAATAGTCCAGGCTAAATTTGCTCTAGGACCCACTTGTTTATCTCTCTGGCAGTCCAGGGTATCCATAGTCTTTTCCTCAACACCATATTTCAAATGAATCAATTATTTTCCTGTCTAGCTTTTGCCCCTCAACATAACAATTAGGAATACGAGGGTGTGAATAATTTTGGCCTCAGTCTCTAAATGACACTTTCCTACACTTGATGATTTTTCCCGATTCTTTCATTGATTCCCTTTCAAATCTAAGTCTTCTCTTGATTTCTTGGCTGCAGTCTCCATTTAAATTGATGACTGAACCAAGGTAAACAAAATCTTTAATGATTTCACTATCTGGTCTACATTAAAGCTGACTTTTGTCTTCTTGATGTTCAAATGCAGTCCTGCTTTGGCACTTCCTTCCCTAACTTTCATCAGAAGTTGTTTCAAGTCACTGCTGCTTTCTGTCAGTAAGTGGTGTCATCTGCATATCTTACGTTGTTGACATTTCTTCCACCAATTTTCACTCCTCCTTCATCTGAGTCTAGCCCAGTTTTTCATATGATATGTTCTACGTACACACTGAACAGGTAGGGAGATAAAAGGTACTCTTGTCTGACATCTTTGCCTATAGGAAATCATTCTGTCCCTCCATATTCTGTCCTGACAGTGGCTTCTTGTCTATAATATAGGTTACACACCAGGACTATCACGTGCTAAGGCACACCCCTTTATTTCGGTGCAGCCCATAGCTTTTCATGATCCACACAATCAAAGGCTTTACTGTAGTTTATAAAACATAGACTAACCTTCTGAAATTCTTTGGAGCGCTCCAGTGCTCCAGTTAGCTATCCAGTAGCCAACAGACAATTGCAATTAGATCTCGTATGCCTCTCTTGTTTTGAAATCCAGCTTGGATATCGGCATTTCTTGTTCCATATAAGGTGAAAGCCTTTGTTGCAGCACGGTGAGCATCACTTTGTGTGGGAAATTAGAGCAATGGTCCTAAAGTTACTGCATTCCTTGGCGTCTCCTTTCTTGGGGATTGGGATATATATTAAGCACTTGTTTTGTTTTCCACATTTGTTGGCATATTCTTGTTAGGATTTTGACAGATTCAGTCTCTGTAGCTTGGGATAATTCTATCGATACCCCATGTACCCCTGGTGACTTATTTCTTCCCAGAACTTTCAGGGCAGCTTTCACTTCACTTTCTAAACTTATAAATACCACATGATTTCACTCATAAGTAGAAGATAAACACAACAACAATAAACAAAAAGATAGATACAGAAATTAGATTAGTGGTTGCCAGAGGGGAAAGGGGGAGAGGAGAGGGGAAAAGGAGTCACAGAGCACATGTGTACGGTAATGGATGATAGTTAGTCTTTGAGTGGTGAGTATGTTGTAGTCTACACAGAAATCTAAATATAATGATGCACACCTGAAATTTATATAATGCTATAAACCAATGTTACCTCAATAAAAAAAATAAAAATTTTTTAAAAAGAAAAATAAATAAAGTATTCTAGATAGATGTGAAAAAAATAAAATTATGGGTTCTTCCTCATAGGAATCTTCCTCAAAAGAATCTGTCACTGTTTTGTCTCCTTTGTCTAGATCTTCAGTATACTGTTTCCACTTTCCCTTTATTTTCTCCTGATCAGATAGTGTACTTTGCTGTTGGTAGTTTAGCATTCCTAACCTAGTTTAAATTTCTCTTTGATTTCCTGAATCTTCTGGAAGGGACCTCTTGTTCTTCCTTTTTTGTGGTTTTCCTCTATCTCTTTGCATTGGCCATTAAGTGGTTCTCTTTTTCTCTACTTGATAGTTGCTGAAAAATTGCGTTCCGGATTCTAACCCTACTTTCGTCACCTTTTACTTTTGTTTCTTGCCTGTCCTTAACAATTTTTAGTGCATCTTCTGTCATCCATTTCAATTTTTCTTTTCTTTTTACTTCCAGCATTGTCTTTTCGCATTCTTCCTTACTAATATTTTTGGTTCCAGTCTATAGTTTTTCTAGTTCTTAGTCAATTAAGTTTAACAATGTAAATTTGATTTTTATGTGAGCTTTAAATTCAGCAGGAATGTTGTTCACATTATATTTTGGCACTACAATTCTCTTCTTCTTTTTTTTTTGGTGAGGAAGATTGGCCCTGAGCTAACATCTATTGCCAATCTTGCTCTTGTTTTGCTTGAGGAAGATTGTCACTGAGCTAACACCTGTGCCAGTCTTCCTTCATTTTGTCTACGGGATGCTGCCACATCATGGCTTGATGAGCAGTGTGTAGGTCTGCACCTGGGACCCGACCCTGTGAACCCTGGGCCACCGAAGTGGAGTGCATGAACCCAACCACTACAGTAATGGGCTGGTCCCAGCAATACGATTCTTTTAGTGCTCTTTTTTTCAGCTTTACTCTTGATATTTGATGTTAACAGTTTGTGGTCAGTACCACAATCTGCTCCTGGTCTTGTTTTGGCAGAGAGAATACAGCTTCTCCATCTCCTGCTTCCAATTATGTCTATTTGATTTCTATATTGGCCATCTTGTGATGTCCATGTATTCAGTCATCTATTCAGTTGCGTGAAGTACATATTTGCAATGGACAGATTGGTGGCTTCACAGAAATCCATGAGCCAGTCTACTGCTTTGTTTCTGACCCCTAGTCCAAATTTTCACTACTGAGATATTATTAATATTTAATATTCAATAACATTTTACATTTGTGTCTAAATTTTCTAAATTGTAATTGGCACTTTTTGGTTAAGAAGGTTTTTAAGTGTGGTCTGTAAATTAAAAAAATCTCATTATAGGGAAAGTATAATAACAAGAATACATATGAAAGGAGAAATCTTGCTGGAAAAGTAAATATATAGTAAAGGTAGTGGATTAATTATTAATAAAGCTAGTATGAAGGTTAAAAGACGAAAGAATTAAAAAACTACAATTACAATAATTAGTTAAGGGATACACAAGATAAAATGATAGAAAATGTGACATCTAAAACAGAATGTGGTGGGGGCAGTAAAAATGTTGACCTTTAGAATGCTATCAAACAAGTTGTTATCAAATTAAAATAGACTGTTCTAAGTTGTTACATGTAAGCCTCATGGTAACCACAAAGCAAAAACCTATAATAAATAAAGCAAAGATAAAGAGAAAGGAATATAAGCATACCTCTAAAGAAAGTTATCAAACCACAAAGGAACACAGCAAACAGAGAGGAACTACAAAAGCAGCCAGAAAACAATTAACAAAATGGTAATAAGTACATACTTATCAATAATTACTTCAAATGTAAATGGACTAAATTCTCTAATGAAAGGACATAGAGTGGCTGAATGGATAAAAAAACAAGACCTATTTATATGCTGCCTATAAGAGACACACTTTAGATGTGAGGACACACACAGACTGAAAGTGAAGGGATAAAAAAAGTTATTCCATGGAAATGGAAACCAAAAGAAAGCTGGAGTAGCTATACTTATATCAGACAAAACAGACTTTAAAAAAAACACTGTAATAAGAGAGAAAGAAGGGCATTACATAATGATAAAGGGGTCAATCCAACAAGACATATAACATTTGTAAATATTTATGCACCCAGCATAGGAGCACCTAAATATATAAAGCAAATATTAGCAAACCTAAAGGGAGAAATAGACGGCAAATACAATAATAGTAGTGGACTTTAATATCCCACATACATCAATGGATAGATCATCCAGACAGAAAATCAATAAGCAAACATTGGCCTTAAGCAACATATTAGACCAGATGGACTCAACAGATATTTACAGAACATTCCACCCAAAAGCAACAAAATGCACATTCTTCTCAAGTGTACATGGAACATTTTCCAAGACAGATCACATGTTAGGCCACAAAACAAGTCTTAATAAATTTAGGAGGACTGAAATCATATCAAGCACCTTTTCCAACCACAGTGGTATGAAATTAGAAATTAATTACATGGAGAAAACTGGAAAATTCACAAATATGTGGAGATCAAACAACATGCTACTGAATAACCAATGAGTCAAAAAAGAAATGAAAAAAATACCTTGAGACAAACAAAAATGGAAATTGTAATGTACCAAAATCTACAGAATGCAGCAAAAGCAGTTCTAAGAGGGAAGTTCATAGTGATGAATGCCTACCTCAGGAAATAAGTCTCAAATAAACAATCTAACTTTACACTTCATGGAACTAGAAAAAGAAGAAAAAAGACCAAAGTTAGTAGAAGGAAGGATATAACAAAGATTGGACCAGAAATAAATGAAATAGAGACTAAAAAGACAATAGAAAAAATCAATGAAAATAGGAGCTTGTTCTTGAGAAGATAAAAAAATTGGCAAACCTTTAGGGAGACTTACAAAGAAAAAAAGAGAACTCAAAATCAGAAATGAAAGAGGAGATGTTACAACTGATACCACAGAAATACAAGGTATCATAGAGACGACCATGAACAATTATATGCCAACAAATTGGAAGATATAGAAGAAATGGACAAATTCCTGGAAACACACAATCTATCAAGCCTGAATCATAATGAAACAGAATATCTGAACAGATTGATTACTAGCAAGGAGATTGAATCAGTAATCAAAAACCTCCCCAAAAAACAAAAGTGCAGATCCAAACAGCTTTCCTGGTGAATTCTACCAAACATTTAAACTAACACCAATTGTCCTCAAATCCTTCCAAATAGAGAAGAAGGTGGGAACTCTTCCAAACACATTTACCAGGCCAGGATTACCCAGATACCAAAATTAGACAAAGATGCCACAAGAAAACCATAGGCCAATATCCCTGATGAACACAGATGCAAAAATCCCCAAGAAAATATTAGCAAACCAAATTCCAGAATATATTAAAAGCATCATACACTATAATCAAATGCGATTTATTCCAGGGATAAAGGGATGGTTTGACACTCACAAATAAGTCAATGTGATACAGCACATTAACAAAATGAAGGATAAAAATCATATCATCACCTCAATAGATGTGGAAAAAACATTTGACAAAATTCAACATCCATTTATGATAAAAACTCTGAACAAAGCAGGTATAGAGGGAATGTACCTCAACTATTATATAATAAAGGTCATATACCTCAAGCCCATAGCTAACATCAATATGATGGTGAAAAGCTGAAAGCTTTTCCTCTAAGGTGAGGAAAATATCCTTGCTCATTCTTGCTCAATTCAATGCTCATTCTTGTCACTTTTATTCAATACAGTACTGGAAGTCCTAGCCAGAGCAATTAGGCAAGAAAAAAGAAATAAAATGCATCCAAATTGGAAAGGAAGAAGTAAAACTGTTACTATTTGCAGATGACATGATATTATAAATAAAAACCCCTAAAGACTCCATCAAAAAACTGTTAGAACTAATAAACAAATTCAGTAAAGTTATAGGATAAAAAGTCAACATACAAAAATTTATTGTTTCTTTACAAACTGGCACCTGAGCTAGGATGGCTGAACAACTGGGAACCAAGCAGTGAAGCATCTCTTTCTCCATATGGCCTCTTCACTTGGCTAGCTTGTATTTATAGAATGGCAGACTTAGGGTAGATCTACTTCTTATGATGTGACTGACTTCCCTAGAGAAACTCTTTCAAGAGAGCCAGGATGAAAGCTGCAAGTCTTCTATGACTTCACCTTGGAAGGCATATAGCCATTGTTTCTGTTATAATCTAATGGTCAAAGTAACCATAAACTAGCCCAGATTCAAGGAAGTAGAGGAATAGACTCCACCTCTTGATTGGGGAATGGCTTGTGTGTACAAGAAAATAAGAATTGATGGTGGCCATTTTGGAGCCAGCTACCTCAGTAACATTGTTGAGAATATATAAATCCAACTTCTTAGATAAAGAATGATGTCCCATAACAAAACCCAAATCTGACTTCCCAGCAAGAATAGAGAGCCATAAACACACTCATAATTCTGATTATTTTATTTTCAGTATATATTTGGATTAAAAATATACCTGTATTCCACTTCAAAAACCTAGTATTTGGCCAAAGGATTATGTGCACTCTTGTTAACCCAAGTGTGGTTCCTGAACCAAGAGCATCAGCATTACCTGGGAACTTGTCAAAAACGCAGAATGTCAGACCCTACCCCAGACCTACTGAATCAGAAATGTATTTTAACATGACGCCCAGGAGACTCATATGCATATTAAAGTTTGAGAAGTGCTAATTTAGGCCTTAGTCATATACTAGTATATTCAGAGTATCTTCAAACCTGTCATCTGAAGAAACCTAGAAAACATGAAGTACTCTTCTTCCAACTTTGTGGGCAGAGAAGGACTGCACATTTTATTTTGATTTTAAGTAGAAAACTTGATTGCTCCTACAAAATCTTTGATAAATTAGAAACTGCATGTGTGGAGGGGAAATCATTTGTATCTGGGACATCAAGAATTATCACTGTGTATATGGGAAAATGTTTGATCTGTAAGTTTTTTCATATGACTAGGGAAGCTAAGGGGAAAAGACCAAAAAAAAAGTATAAAGAACTTCAAAATAGATAATGACCTTACATACGTTTAGCTATTTATATGTAAAGACACATGGAAAAATTTTTTGCTATTATTAGTGAATTTCTTAGAATATATTTTTGGGTAGAAGAGCATCACTGTCTTGCAAGTTAACTTGCTGTAATTTAACGTCTTTAGATAAAATGAAAGGAAATTTTAAAACAAAAATGCTCTTTTTAAAGAAATAAAATGAACTTTAGAAAACATACCATTTTCTTCCAAAAATATGTTCAATCCATTCACAATTTCTTGCCTGTTTCTTCTTAACTTGCCATTCATTTCTATGATCTAAATTACAAAACATAATTAAAATGCCTGAGAAAGTTCTTAAAAACCAAACAAGTTCAACATTAAAAATAATTTTAAATCTGCCAGCCATTACCTTGTCTTTCTAAAGATCTGGATGTGAATGTCATCTAGAAAATTATATTTAAATATTTAAGTCTTTATAAATAAAACGATTTCATTTAAGGAACAACTAGAAACTTTAGGTTGGTTTCCAAAAGGCCCCAGATACAAGCCTAGATTAAAATTTAAACATGACTTAATAATTTTTTTTAAAGATATTGATTTTCCTAGTCTGTAAGGAACTCAAAAGGATTAGCTGAAATAGTACCAATTTCTTTGTGTAGAAAGGAAAGGCAAATGACCCTCCACTCTTCCAGTAATGTTATCACCATGAATTTGCCAAATGGAGAGAAACCTCTTTTCTACTTTAATTCTATAATGGCATCACCCCACAGAATCTACACTGAAAATCTCCACACGGCTATGTATCGAGGGCCTCAAAAATTGTCAAACAGACTCTTATTTGTTACCATCGAGCCTTTACCTCTTTTTATTTGGATCACTCACATTGTCCCAGTTCTCAAGTAGCCTGCTAACTTGCTCTATCTGCTTTTAATTCTGCTAAAGTGTTCTGAACCTTATTATGTATCTTCCTGCTTAAAAATGTTAATGGCTTCTCACCGTCCATAGGATAAAACTGCCCAAAACCCTAGAGGCTAATGAGACCCTTTATAATCAAGGTACTGGCTAACATTCCAACGCAATCTCCATTTACTCCTCAAGATCCAGTGATGCAGAATTCCTTGCACTCACCAGTGCACTGGCACATGCTGTTCCCCTTGCCTGAAATACCTTTCTTTTCTTTTTTCTCCCAGATAATTCCTTTTCAATCTTAAGACTCACTATTTTACTAGTTTCTTCCATAGGTTTCTCCAAGTGGGGAGTGGGTGCCCCTCCATGCTTCCATAGTACCTACTATATATCCTCTTAACACTTACCATATTACATTGCAATAATTTCTCTCCTCTAGAGGGCAAGGAATGTCTCTCTGTATTCTGTTTTCAGCACTGAGTGTGACACTCAACAGACGAACACATACAACTAAAACAGAGATGGGGGAGCTTGTTATAATGACTTTAAGTCCAATTTGAGTAGGATGGAATAAATCTACTTTCCCTCCCACTGATTAAGTTGAAAAGATTTTATGGATAAAGTGGGCTAGTTCAGAGGCATTTAAGTACGGGCAATAGCAATGCAGTGATAATTAACTAAAAAGAGGTCATTCCAGGTCCTGCTAATGAATATTGAAAGAAAAATAGGAAGAAACAAAATTACAGAATGTTAGAAGTGACTGTGCACTTGGGGGTCAAGTTCAACATCTTTATTGCAGAGATGAAAAAGTATGTGCTAAAAGAAATGGACTTGAGAATGTTAAGGGAACTTTTTTTTTTTTTTTGCTGAGGAAGTCACCCTGAGCTGTTGTTAATCTTCCTCTTTTAGCTGAAGATTTTCCCCGAGCTAATATCTGTGCCAATGTTCCTCTATCTTGTATGTGGGTTGCTGCCACAGCATGGCCCCCAACCAGTGGTGGGATGGACTGCAATTCTTGAGCTACAAAATCAGGATAAGATCACAGACGATCAAATAGCCAACGAAAACAACAAAAATCTTTCCATCTGACTTCAAGCCTAACATTTTTCAGTACGTTAAATATCTGAAACCTTGTAAGCATCGCTGGATCACGCACAGCTGGCCTCAAGGCAAAAGGTGCATCCAAGAGGGGTCTATAGGCTTCACCTCCATATGGCTTGGGTGTCACCCCTGTGCTACGGCCGAGGCTGGGATCCCGAGCAGGGCTCTAGGTCCTCAGGAGTACTTCCGGAGATTCACACCTTCAATCCTCTCTCTCTCCTCAGCCAGGCTCCAGTGGAGTGAGAAAAACGGGTAAGTAGAGGGAGAGGCTTTCCTCTCCCTCCAGATCTCCTTGTCTCGCCCTTAACCCCCAGCACCAGCATCCGAAACTCCAGCGGCCGTTACCTCCATTCCATGAGCCAGGGTCTCGCCGTAGCTGCCGGCCGCTGCAGCCATTTTGTTCTGTGGTGCCGCCGCTGCCGCAAAGGTTTGTGGGGAGTGAGAGAGCGGCCTGGGTCAGGGGCAGGGCCTCGCGGCTTCCTCAGGAGCCAGGAGGCGGGGCCTCAACGGAACCATCCCTGACCCGCCCACCAGACTCCACTAGAAAAACGTGGCAGCCGGAAGTTGATCTGGCATTCCTTAGAGTGGAGTGAGGGAGTGTTTTATACTTTTCTTTTTCCCCCCAATAATTACGTTGACCCTAATGACCTTTAGGGCCTATTTCTCAAGGCAGGCAGTACAACAGTGGTAAAGAACACGAGCTCTGGGATTAGAGTCGCAATAGTACTTACGATCCTAAATTTGTTGTGAAGATTAAATGAGATCCTACAAGGTAGGTGCGTAGTGTATCTAGCAAGTAAGTGGTAAATCCCGCCATCATTACTACAATTTGGCAGAATCCAGGACTGGAAAGAAAAAGCTAAATAAGTTTAAGAAGGCGTTGTACGACCTACTACAACAATAGACTCTCTCAGCTAGAAAATGAGTCTAAAATTTTGCTTAGGGCTGGTACAAACATGATGCAAATTTCATCAATCTGGATAACTCTGTGAGCTTCTCTTTCCTCAGTTTACCCAGTAAATTAAAAGGCATTACTCCTAGAAAGGCATCCTAGAGAGGGGCTCCAAATTTTTAAAGGGGATAATGGAAACAAATAGTATTTGGGTTATGGGAAACGGACAATGTTGGCAGGAGAAAAAGCCTGGCTACAGGCAGAATTTCAGGTATCACAGTTTGTACCTCTTAACGCATGGGTCTTAAGAATTAAGAAATTCTCCTTGAGAATTAAGGGAAATGGTGTCAGTGTGGAGACTTTGTATCCATTATAACACATTTTACTTTATACAACAAAGATATTCATTAAAATCATGTTTCAACTAATTGTAAATTAAGTATTTTGGTGCACTGTGGGACCTGGTTTTTGAAAGGACACATGCACAACAAATAATCTTAACCTAAATTTCCTGTTAAAAATCTGGATCTTGCCATGTTCTCTGACAAATTTTGAGCTAAAAGCCCAATAATTTCAACAACAACAACAGCAACTTCTAAACCATACCCCCAAAATAGACATAAATGGCAGGATTTTCAAAGCTATGCTCTTTCTTCTTCCTCTGAACTTCATTTTCTCTTTCTCCCACTCTGTGTTTCTCCATCCTACTTTAAACAAGAACGACAACTTACGTCACATACGCCAGCTGGGTCTGTGTGATTTCTTCCTGCACAGGACTGACCCAGTGTATCAGTCAGCTCCGGCTGCTATTAACAAAATACTATAAACTGGTGGCTTAAATGCACAACAGACATTAATTCTCTCATACTGGAAGCTAGAAGTCAAAGATCAAAGTGTCAGCACAGCTGGTTTCTGGTGAGAGCTCTGTTCCTGGATTATAGAGGGTCGCCTTCTTGTATCCTCATATGGTGGGTAGCAGGAGAAAAGGAGAGAATAAAGCAAACTCTCTGGTGTCTCTTCTTGTAAGAGCACTAATCCCACCATGAGGGCCCCACCCTCATGACTTTATCTAAACCTAATTACCTCTCCAAAAGCCCTATTTCCAAATACCATCACATTAGGGGTTAGGACTTCAACATATACATTTTGGGGACACAATTCAGTCCATAGCACCTATTAAATCAACCACCCAAGAATACTAGGTATTTTCCAATTTGGAATTTACAACCAATAATTATTACAAAGGCTAGTTGTTGAGAATGAAATGAATTATTAGTCTATATTAGTTTATTTAAGTTTTCTACAGCTTTTGAAATTGTTTTCAATATACAAACAAGCCAGTGAATCCTCACTTATAAAATAACCATTTAACACATGATAGTACAAAGATGGCTTAAAAACTGACTCATTATTTTATGACCAAATCAATTTCAATAATAACAAATTTTCTTAAACATATTTAATCATGTAGCTTCTGGAAGATGGGTTAAATGATGAAAAAATGGGCGACCATGAACACACCCTTTAATTTCATTTCCAAATTGGTGCTTCATTCTGTAGATAATGTCTTGGACATCCTCTTTTGATAAGTACATGGGTAACTGTCTAGATAGACGCACCGCTTCTCCCTGTGAAGAGAAAGCCATACATTTTACCATGATATATCTTGAAGCAGAAAACATGTTATTCTTGGCAAGAAGTAAGACAGAAAATTGATTACATTCTTTTTATTATTCACTCACTCAACAAATATTAAACACCAATTATGTGCTAGTCACTACTGTAGGTTCCAGGAATACAGGGGAGAACAAGATAAACAAGATCCTTGTTCTTGTGAAATTTACATTCTAGTACAGAGAAACAGAAAACAGATAAAAAGACAAAGAACATTTCAGTGACTAATAATGCACAAAATTAAACTGGACAACATGCTAGAGAGTGATTGTGTGGTTAGGAAAAGCTCCCTTGAGGTGACATTTAAGTTTCAATTTAAATAAGGCACCATGATGCAAAGATCATGGGGAAACAAAAGCATTTCAGGCAGAGGGAATGTAAGGAATCAAATGGTCAGTGTGGGTGCAGCACAGACACTAAAGGGGAGAGGAACAACAAAGAGAATTAGGCAGGGGTCATATCACCCTTTAGGACAGAGGGAGCAATTTGAGGTTTAATCTGAATGCACAGGAAGTAACCAGAGGGTTTTTAAGGGAGACCCTGACATCTGTTTCACATTGTAAAAGAATCAGTCTGGCTGCCGAGTGAAGTATGGTTTGAGGCAGGTCAAGAAGAGAAGCAGGGAGTCTTGCAGGCCATCACTGCAGTCCTAGTTGAGAGTTTTTGACTTGGCTGATAGTAGTGGAGATGGGGGAGATATAAGACTCCTGACATGAGTCAAAACTTGCTGATAGACTGGTTACGAGGGACACAGAATCAAGGATAACATCCACATTTTTGGTATGGTAATGCTGTTTTCTGAGATAGGGAAGACAGAGTTTGGGAGTAAAATAGTATTAGCAAAGCTGGCTTCTTTTAGGATATTTTAAAAGAACTGTACTTTAAAGATCTTGAATCCTAACATTATTCTCTGTAACCACACCCCCCTCCCATTCTCTTTCCAACCATCCTACTTCTTTATTCTAACTAAATCTATTCTTATTCTTCACTTTGACCTTTAATCTCCTCTCTCTCCTTATTCTCCTGGCCCACCAGTACCCTTCTGTCATCTTCCCCTACCTAAGGTAGGAATAGTGAGTGAGACATTAAGGATACTATTTCTAGCTTCCTGCATTCCTCTTAGATTCCCACTAGAATCTAAGCACAGATTGGTACTAGAATCCAATTCACCTTTATATCCCTCTGGGAGCTAATACAGTTTCTTGCATGTATTATGTGTTCAAATATTCTCACGCACCTTCTTGTTCTTCCTCCATATCTGTCTTGCTAATCTTACCCTTGGATAAATTCTACCAAGCTCAGTTTTGGAGAATTACAAAAATGTTCTGGCTGGATCCAATACCAGTGTTAGGTCTTATGAGTCCTTAAGGCCATTTGAACATCTTATTCTTCTATAGTCAACCTTCTCTTACAGGACCTACAGCTCTTATTTTCAGAACTTTTCCACTATACTCAATTCGCCACTGCCTCCTCAGCCTCTTCCCTTTAGCAGATAACCTCTCCTACTCCCTTACCACATGTATCATACATGACTTCTCTCAAGTTTACCTCAAAATATTTTTACTTTTACTTTCCCTCTTCTCTTCTACTCTTGATTGAAAGAATGGTTTCTCTTTTCTAAAGCTTGTATCATTATCCCATTTTCCTTCTTGCCTCTTTTGGAACATCTGTTCTCCAATCATTTATTGTCAATCTTTTCCACCAAATTCAATACAAACATGCTAATCTCTTTTCCCCCTTTCACCACCAGGTGACTTGCTGCCTACACTTTTCCGCTCTCTGACCACTGGCAAATGTCTTCATCTTTTCTACTTTTCCGTTACAGCTCTTTTCAAGGTTATTACTGCCATCTAGCAGCCACATCTGATGGTCTTCTAGCAACTATTACCCTATAGAGGACATGATACTACTTACTTATTTTTAAATTTCTTTCCTCCTCTGACTTTTACATCCACCTCTCTCTTTGTTCTTCTTTTACTCTATCTTTATCTCTGGTTCATCTTATTCACTTCGACATTAAATGGAAGCATTCCTGTGGTTCTGATAGAAGTTCTCTTTTTTTCCTAGACTATCTTCCTTAATCATATCCACTACTGCCTTAACGTAATGAGAGGCATATTATCAGTAAAAATATTTATATCTAATCCCAACCACTTTTTTCTCTGTTATTTCTGAAATCTGATTTCTTCCTACATGGTTCTTCAATACACAAAACACTACCCACCACTCACTCAACCTTTAAGTTTATACTAGCTCTTTCACAAGGAAAGATTCCTTTGAAGTCCCTAAAAACTATCAGTATTGAATTGCACCCCCGACAATAGGCTGGGAAGTTCCACAAGACAAAGCTCTTGAAGGACTCACAGAATGGTGCTGAATACTATCTTCAGAAAGGGTAAAAAGTAGACTTTCCCTGTTGAGGAAGTCTGATCCTCAGAATGTAGTGGGCGTGCCACAATTATAGTCTAAAGAAAAATGGCTCATTTTTTTAAAAGGGAGGAAATAAACTTCATTAAAGTTCAGGTTTGTTTTCAAAATAATACCAGTCAACCTTGAAGGACAGAACCTCAAATATAGAGACAATTACTGTTGTTTTCCCACCATTATCCTATACTTGGACATTTAAAAGTTTGCAATCTTCCTCCATCCTCTATTAGTTTTGAATTTATTTTTTGAACCCACTGTTACATTTCTCATTTGTGGCAGATACTGATAGAAAGCTAAAATTTCCATTTATTCAATAATCTACATCTTTTACTTTCCTCCCCCTCTTTTGCTCTTGAAGAATCAAGGCTTACAATCACATTACAGTTTTTTTAGACAAGGATTTGATAAAAAGGTAGAGCAATTTTGAATCCTTCTTAAAAAAAAAACAAAAGAACTTCACTACAAAGTATCTCATGTATAAGGCTCGTCCTCAATATACTCAAGAAATAATGTTATAGTAAGGATCTGTGATAGTGTTTATCACAACCAGTCTATGATGTAAGACTTTTAACGGGTTTTTCTTTTTTAATAGTATTTCCTCTTGCAAACATAATAAACCTTATAGAAATTTTATTATTTTGAAGTGGTTAACTATTTTATTAAAGAACAGTTAAGTAGCTCAAAACCTAGCCAACCTACATAATCTAATAATGCATACCTCTAAATAACTTATCACTTTGCGAGGTCTACATTCATAAACTTCCTTGGCATTTTTGTTTAATATAGCATTAAGAATTTCTTTTAAATCCATCACTCCATAGAATGGGAGACAATTAGCCATTCCTTCTATTTCCAAGTAGTTTTCTGCAATAGAAACTCCTAAAAGAAAAAAATAATAAAACCACATATAGATACAGTTAGTTTTGTTTGAATTATATTCCAGAAAATGTCTATTAAAAACAAAATCACTGTTAAAACATTTAGTGAACCTTCATTAGAATTTAATATAGTCAGGACAAACTTTTGTTCCTTAGTTAGAGAATAGTAATTTCCCATAGGACTTCACATTCACATTAAGTCATAAGTGCTCACAGACACCACATGCGCTTTATATCATTTAATTTAATCTCAGTTATTGCTGTTCTGTTCTCTACATTTGTTTAGAACAGTTCTTACTTTGGAAAGAAAATGGAATCCCATGATATTTATTAAAATAAAACTAGTTTAAGTGTTTTAACAATTGCTGCTGTACAAATTCGATCCTACTGGTTTAACATCTAATCTAAAACCCTGAATTATTTCTATGATTATTTTAATTTAACAAATTATAAAAATCCTCACATAGTAACTACTTATTTTTTTCCAGCTTTATTGAGATATAATTGATATATAATACTGTGTAAGTTTAAGGTGTACAAAGTGTTGATCTGATGCACATACACTGCAAAATGACTACCACGATAGTAACTTAATGTATTACTAATTTGAGGAAATGAAATACTAATGTTTATTCAAAATATTTTACTAGAATAATGTTTAAAATTGATATATTATATATTATTTAAACTACTGTAACTAACAATGATTAAAAATAAAACTAAAAACTAGCTACATGTCTGGATATATAATGGGGTAAAATACCGATAACAGCATACATTCTCAAGCATCAAATTTGGCTTTAGAATGTATTTTATGATTTTGGAAAACAGCAGAGATTTGTCTTCTTTGATTAAATCTGTGTAACAGTGTTCTTAATATTGAAGTCCACACAATGTTACCTAGGAGTAAAGAGAATGAGACAGACCAATGTTGGATAAGTGATTTGCTATCAATGGATGAATTTAAAGAGAGGAGCGAGGTAGCTTGAATTTCAGACCTTGAGATGTCAATGATCCTATCCCTAACCTGTTTCCAATTACACACTAGTTCCTTGACCTGGCTGGCAGATGCAATGATGGTACACTAAACAGAGCAGGCATCCTAATGTTCTTCCTAGGAAACAAAAATATAAAATTCACTATTGCTGGTTCTATACCTTTTACAGTATGATTAGATTGAAAAGTCTAACGCTAACTACATTTGCCCTGGAAAATTATACATATTTCAGAGAATTACTTGTGGGTATGGGCAAAAGGTATTTGACAGCAGATGAGGAAATTGGGCAGTATTTTAATCTCTGTATTTGCAAAATTCAGATATGGAAAACTCAGAAATATCTGAAACCATATAATAATAAACTTTCAAGAACTTTCCATAAAATTCTGTGAAATGCTTTCCAGTTTTGAGGGAAAATATTTCAAATGAGTAAGTGATGAATAATTTGACAAGTTTTCACTTCCTAAAATATGGAATTCTTATTGATGCAGAACAAAAAGCTATTCCCATTAACAAGCCAAGTTCTTAGGGTCACATTCAGAATCTTTTCCCTCGAGCCAGAGGGATGTATTCTTCCTCTCTTTCAAATGCCTTATGTTTATCCAAAGATGTTCTGTGACAACTAGCAAAATGTTGATCCAAAGTTAGTCCAATACAACAAAACTCTCAGTAAAAGAAAGAGAAATGGTCTTTAAGAAAACATGACCTATGGGGCCCGCCCCGTGGCTGAGTGGTTAAGTTCGAGCGCTCCGCTCCGGCAGCCCAGAGTTTTGCTGGTTCGGATCCTGGGCGCAGACATGGCACTGCTCATCAGGTCACGGTGAGGAGGGCATCCCACATGCCACAACTAGAAGGACCCACAACTAAGATATACAACTATGTGCCGGGGGGATTAAAAAAAAAAAATGAACTAAAAATTAATGAAGGAAAAAAAGGCAAAAAAAAATGTGGAGAAAACACGAATTTAAAAAAATTTTTTTTTTTTGAGGAAGATTAGCCCTGAGCTAACATCTGCCACCAATCCTCCTCTTTTCCTGAGGCAGACTGGTCCTGAGCTAACATCCGTGCCCATCTTCCTCTACTTTATATGTGGGACGCCTACCACAGCAAGGCTTGCCAAGTGGTGCCATGTCCACACCCGGGATCCAAACTGGCGAACCCCAGGCTGCAGAAGTGGAGCATGCGAATTTAAGCACTGCGCCACAGGGCTGGCCCCAAAACATGAATGTTTTTAACTTGATGTTATTGACAAGAGAAATAATGCTGATGATAATCTAAGTAAATTGCAATCAAATCAAGTCAGTTTGTAGATGATTGTCTTATTCATTTTTACATCTTTGGTGCCATGCAAAGTACCTAGTATTCAACAGGACTTAAAAAACACTATAAGCTAAGAGCTGAAAGCATCTGTCAGACAGAATCTTACTGGGTGGCTGAAAAATAAACATGCTCTTGGAACAGAGTAGTTATCCTAACCTTTAAAACAAACTGCTGTGATAACATCTTTCATGAAAAAATGGCACCTGCCACTAGTGCCACATAATTAGAAATACAGATTAAATCAAGAAAAAATATTTTGCTACACATACACACACCCCTTGCTTCACACTTCAAACAAATTAAAAAGATGCCAGGGGCCCTAAGGAAGAAAGATTTCTAGGAGGACTAAAAGAAATGACTACAAGTCAGTTCATGTCAGAGAGGGGGGCTGGAGGACGGCAAGAAAAGAGAATATTTGAACACCTATGATCGCTAAGTACTATACGCTACGCTAACTGATTTATATAAGTATCTTATGTAGTGCTCACAACTGCTTCATGAAGTTGAACTCTAATAGGGAAGCAATATAATAATCTAAAGGCAGATTGTTTGGGTTCAAATCCTGGTTCTACCATTAACTGTGTACCCTTAAGCAAACTTAACTTCTCTTTGCCTCAATTTTTCCATGTATAAAATGGGGACAGTAATAGAACCTACTTCATAGGGCTATTAGGAAGAGTAAATGAATTAATACATTTAATACTTAGAAGAGTGCTCCACACATAATAACTATTCAATAATTACTAAAGTTATTACTGATAAGGAAACACTAAGGCCAACTGACTTTCCCAAGAACACACTGGTTTTAAATGGCAAAGTTAGGATTTCGACTCTCTTCACTCCAAATCTAAATATCCATGATTGAGGTAGAAGGTGAGAAGTTTAGGGTACATATCCTTAAACTGCAAAAGTCAAGTAAAGTTAGTTAAAGTCTGGAAAACCACAGCATTTTCTGCACATATCTAATTTCATGGTTTAGGATATTGCTTTTACTTATTTTCTTTTCATGTGTCAGTAAAACATTCCTTTAAAAATCTTTGGGGCCAGCCCCGTGGCTGAGTGGTTAAGTTCGCATGCTCCACTTCGGCAGCCCCAGGTTCACCAGTTCAGATCCTGGGTGTGGACCTATGCAACGCACACCAAGACGTGCTGTGGCAGCATCCCACACAGAAGAATTAGAATGACCCACAACTAGAATATACAACTATGTACTGGAGCTTTGGGAGAAAACAAAGTTTGGCTGGTAACAGATGTTAGCTCAGGGCCAATCTTCCTCACCAAAAAGCATACTTAAAAAAAAAAGAGGGGGCAGCCCAGTGGCACAGTGGTTAAGTTCACATGTTCCACTTCTCGGCGGCCTGGGGTTCGCTGGTTCGGATCCCCAGGTGTGGACATGGCACTGCTTGGCAAAAGCCATGCTGTGGTAGGCGTCCCATGTATAAAATAGAGGAAGACGGGCATGGATGTTAGCTTAGGGCCAGTCTTCCTCAGCAAAAAAAAAAAAAAAAAAAAAAAAGAGGAAGATTGGCAGTAGTTAGCTCAGGGATAATCTTCCCCTCCCCAAAAAAGAGAACTCTTCATTATACTATAAACAAACAAACAAAATCTTCAACACTGTTTTTCTACATTTTGGTCATGAAAAAATTTAGGGACAGGCAGGAGAGGGGACAGCAGAATCACTCTTCATGGTGTCTTTGTGCCCCTTGATACCAGATGAAGGGAAAGTAATAGGAGACCAGCCTAGGAAGCTAGGGCAGAAGGTAGTTGAGTATGGAAATTATGAAAGAACAGAGAAGGGGCCAGCTAAGAATACTAAAGTCTAGCCAGATGGAACTTCTTTCTCCCCACCCAGTGAATTTTCATACTAAGCAAATAGTGTTATCACAGTCTTTTTAGCAAAGCCATGGAAATCAAATCATCCACCCTAGAAACAGTAAGACTGCTGATGTTACACATCTAATTGGCAAAACAAGTAAATGCTTTTAAAAAAGAAAAGGAGATGTCCATTTTGTTGTTAGGCCATTCCAGTATCCTTTTGTTTCATCATCTAAAGGAGTATTTAATAATTTAGTTAAACAAAGCAGGCAGTTTGAATATTGTCACAAAGAATGGCAAAAATTATAACAAAACTACTTGACTAAGTTATGAATATGAAAATTCAAGGCATGAGATGCCAAACTTGCTTTATCAGGCACAGGTGACCTTTCTGAAATATGACTGCTTCTACACAACTGACATTGTACTTTTGATGAGACAAAAATATACCATAATATCTGTATATTATGAAACCCAAATGTAACTCTTGGAACAAGATTTATTTTTCCAAGTCAAGAAATATTAAACCACATTATCATACCTGGTATCAATTTTATCTTGAAACCATTTGCTGTAAGACGAGGATCGCACAGGTAAGTTGATCCACTGTATCCTTGATCATTTGCTGTCATTTTATATAAAATCTCTAAATAATGAGATCCATTAAAAAGACTGAAAAAGAAATTATGGCCCTTTTAACTTATTAAGTAGGTAAAATAAGAGGATTTATGGAAAAAACTTAATCCAAAGGACCTTTAAAAAGTGTTATCATCAGTGACAAAAATACAAAGGTGTAAGTAGCCCTGTGAGCAATTTTACTTTTTTACGTTTCTGTTAATATTTTATAGAAGACCTACCACATACAGTGTACAGAAAGGAGGAAGAATAGACATAACAGACAGTTTCTATCTTCTGGAATGTTACAAACCAAATGTGAAATTAAAAAATGTGCTCTCTCTATATAATACAAATGAAAACTTTATTTATAAATAGTGCCATTTTATACCTTTAAGCAGATACAATAATACACAAGTTACTTAAGTGGTCCATCCGATGTGATTTTCAATTGCTAGTCAAGGTTTCTTCAATAATAAAAAGATAAGCATGTATCTTTTCTCCCAGGAACTCCTCAATTTAGTAATTCAGAGCTTGGGAGAGCTTTCTTCAGTTGACTGCAGGCATAGAATGTTTGCCAAAGATAGCATATGAGATGGTTCTGAGTGGTGCAGACCCTAAACAAAATTTTGAGGTAGGCAAAGATTATCTAGGGCACAAATTAACCTTTCATGTTGGTTTTAGGATTGGTCAGGATGCTTCGTAACATGTTACTACAGCAGGGTGTCTTTTGAGGTTGACATGTGAGTGGTTACCATTTCCCCATTGACATATTCAATGAATATTTGAGTGTCTACCATCTGGTAGGTAGTACTGTCTTAGGTATGCAAGTTACTGTTCTATGTTCCAGCACAGGATGACAAGCTGCAGTTCCTTCATTATAATCCTGTACTCCTTGAAAAAGTAAATGAATAGATGATGTCTGCTTATCACCTTGGAAAGGCTGAGGACCCACTTACTGTGAGGGCAGAGAGGAAAGCTTTGGCTATATATTAGATGTGCTCTGTCTGGTCTAACTAATATTCAGAAAATCAATCTGAGACCCAGTGGTGGTGACGATGATGATGATGTAGTAAAACAATGAATGATGCAGGCTCTACTGTTACTGCCTAGATTGGAATCTTGGATCTGCTGCTTACACATGGGCTGTATTAGCCTTGGTAAGTTACTTAACAGTCTGTATTTCAGTTTCCTCATCTATAAAATGTGGATAATGATAGTACCTACCTTTCATAAGGTTGTTGTAAAGATAAGACCATGAAAGCAAAGGGCTTACTAAAGTTCCTATCATACAGTAAGTGCTCAATCAACATTAGCCATTGTTGTTATTTTACTGAGATCTTACTTTGTATTTCATAGATATCTAAATTACTTCATTCAGAGATAAGCTACACATCCTGCATTAGAACTCTGGTGAGAAGACAGGTGAAACCCATAATTATCCTGTCCAAGACTTAGTTTTGAAAAACTTGCACTACTAATTGTGACAGTGATGTCACATTTCAGAAGAAAGGGAAAGTTTTGAAATAGGCTTTGCTGCTATCCATGTTCAAATAAGAAAGATTTAGTTTTAGGCTAGTATGGGCCCCAAATAATAGTTTTTAATGTATTTGTTTTTGAATAACAGAACATCAGACAAAAATTTTTTAACTCATAATTTGTACAAGCACAAAAAGATTTTTGAGATCTAAATGAAAGCTTACAAATATCATTTAAAACGCAATCAAATTTAAAATTGCAGATACGCTCTAGCTCTTTTTTAAATAAAGACAGACAGGGGCTGGCCCAGTGGCACAGTGGTTAAGTTTACATGTTCTGCTTTGGCAGCCCGGGGTTCACTGGTTCAGATCCTGGGTGCAGGCCTACATACTGCTTGTCAAGCCATGCTGCAGCAGGCACCCCACATACAAAGTAGAGGAAGATGGGCACAGGTGTTAGCTCAGGGCCAGTCTTCCTCAGCAAAAAGAGGAGGATTGGCAGCAGATGTTAACTCAGGGCTAATCTTCCTCAAAATAAATAAAAAAAGGAATGAAAAAAGAAAGAGACTGGGCCAGTCCTATGGCCTTGTGGTTAAGTTCACGTAGCACTACCTATTAAGGAGTCTTACTGGTGGGCAGAATCTAAATTTATTCAATCCTCCTAAGCTAACTTCCATTTAAATATGGGAGAGGGAAAAACAAGTTAAACACCACCACAGGAAGCAGAGACAAAGCAAGACAACAGGACATTCCAGTGAACGAGTGACTCAGTATCAACAATAAGTTAATGGTGTGACATTAGAAGAGATTTAACTGTAATGGCTGGATCTTGTTTAGATACAAATTAAATTTAAAAATTTTTAAACTATAAAAAAGACATTTTGAAACAATGAGGAACAATTCCAAAGAATTATTATTGTATGATGTATGAAAAAGGCATTGTGGTTAGGTAAGAAAATAGCTATCTTTCAGACAGATATACTGAAAAATGCAGGGGCGGGAATTTCTAAGCTACTTTAGCAAAGGAAAGAAAATGTGTGTGTGTGTATATACATAAAAGGACAGATAGAGCAAAAGTGGCAAAATCTTGATGACTGTTGATAAGGACATTCATTGGGTAATTCTATTTTGGTGTATGTTTGAAATGTTAAAGAGTGTGCAATGAAAGTGTCATGGTGACCTAACTTCAAAATTACCATAGGGAAGTCACCACTGTACAGGAGAATTGAGCTTGATATTTATTAATTGCTGAAGCTATGTAGAACATTCTAAAATTATTTATTTAAAAGCAGTTAATCCCACTGAAGATTAAAAATCAAGTTTTAAAAAGACTTCTTTAAATAAATACCACTTTTCCTTACTAGGAAATACTTTCAACTTTTTACCTTCAATTTCTAATCTAGTATGGATTAATAAATGTTTTTAGAATAAAAAAATCATATTACTTCACCATACCTCTCTGTTAATACAATTGGCTTTTCCAGGGGCTCTGCAGGAAGTTTATGATTCTCAAGAAGTCTTTTAAACAGCAGGGCTTCTTCCACTCTATATGGATTTAGTAACATCACCTCTGTTTTGGATGTAATTAGCCACCCATCAGGAAACTTGAGATTGTGGATCAAGCAAAGTTCGTCCTTTTCTTCTAAGTCAAATTTATGTTTCTCAAAATTTTTCTGTAAGTTTTCCATAGAAAAGGGGATCTGAACTACTTTAATGTTTTGGTCCTTTTTTTTTTCAATTTGGGACTGAAAGAGCTCATCAAGTTTTGGCTGAATTAACGAAGTTTTTAATTTGTGCTTCTGTGCCAAATTCCATGCACTGGTGGGTTTTATCTTTTTTCTGCCATCTTTTATTGGTGTTTGTGACTCCTGTTCAATGGCTCTCTTGATTTGCTTATTATATCGCTCCAAGTCTTTAGAAGCCTTCTCTTCATATCTATGAAGAGATAAAACAGAACTAATGAAGTGATAATCAGAAATATATTAACCATCTGAAGTAAATTTTATAAAAAATAAAGAGCTGGTACTCCAGGTCCAGTAACGACAAAGGAGATTGTATTGGACTAACCTTCCCATATATTAACTATGATAAAATCTGAACAAACTTAGAAATCAACCATTTGAAATAGGCACTGAAGAACAACCGACAGCAGGCAGAAATTGGCATGGATTCAATCCCTGAAGAGAAAAGATTCACATTTATACATCTTTTACCCAGAGGGCAGTCCCCAGCATTAAGGGGTAGTGAAAAGAACTCACTCAGAAAGCTGCACTCTAAATTAGCCTTAGTCACCAGAACACAGAGCTCCTTGCTTCCAAAACAACTGGAAATTGAGGGAGACAGTCCCAGAAAATCCCATGTGTGGGAGCCTAGAGGAAAACAACCACTAGAGGCTAAATGAGCTAAACAGAGATTTCAGTGGCTGCCCATTGCAGGGGAAATAGAGTTTGGAGTTTGAACTCCACATAATTAGACGGCTTGGTAAACACTTTGGACTTTCAGTTAAAACTGGAGGAGGACTACATCTTAAGGGTGAGAAAAAAGTTATGGTCTAGAACTAAGGAAGCTGCCCTAGGACTAAGGGCAAACTTTAAACAGTCTTTCCCTAAGAAGTGTAAAACAAAGGCTCCATAAGTTTAAGGTGATCTGTCAATTATTTAAATGCCTAGTAGAACAAAAACCAATACTTTTCAGGAGAAGATAATAGAATCCAAGAGTTTCTACCCACAATGTCCATTATATAATCAAAAGTTATCACTCAAAACAGGAAAATCTGAGTCATGCTCAAGAGAAAAAGTGGTCAGCAGAAGCCAACCTCAAGATGACTCAGATGTTGGAATGTGCAAAAAAACATTTAAAAATAGGTTTTTATAAATATTTAAGGACTTAAAGGAAAAGATCATAATGAGAGAAGGAGCAATCTCAATAGAGAAGGGAAATTATAAAAAAGAAGCAAATGGAAATCTGGAACTAAAGAATATAATATGTGACATGAAAAATTCACAGTATAGGCTTAATAGCAGATCAGAGATGGCAAAAGAAAGGGTCAGTAAACTTGAAGACATGTCAATGGAAATTATCCAATCTGAACAACAGAGAGAAAAATGACTGAAGATTGAAAGAACACCTCAGTGAGCTATGGCACAGCAAACAACCGAACACGTATGAAATTGAAGCCCCAGATAAAAAATATACAAGTGAAGGGAAAAAAACATTTGAAGATATTATGGCTGACACTTAGCCAATTTGGAGAAATGCAACATTTTACAGATCCACAAAGGTCAGGGAACCCCAAGCAGGATAAATGCAAAGAAATCCCCAGCTAAGTATATTAGAATCAAACTGCTGAAAACCAAAGATAAAGATAAAATTCTGAAAGCAGTGAGAGAAAAAAAGGACATTACAAAAGAACACCACCACAAATGAATATAACTTCTCATCGGAAGCAATGAAGCAATGTAGAACCAGATGACAGAGAATAACATCTTTTAATTGTCAAAAGAATCCAGAATTCAATTATATCCAGCAAAAATGTCCTTCAAAAATGAAGATGAAGTAGACATTTTCAGATAAAAGAAAGCTGAGAATCTGTTGCTAGCATAATTGCATTATTAAGGAATGACACTAGATGGAATCTCAGATTTGTAGGAAGAAATGATGAGCACCAAAAATGGTAACTGTGTAGGTTAATAGGAAAATATGATCTTTTAAAAAATTCTGTTATTTCTTTGAAAGATAATTGTTTAAATAGAAAAATAATAGCTTTTTAAAGTCAGATATATACTGTATGTAGACATAAAATATATGACACACCAACTGCACAAAGGATGGGATTGTAAGTGGAATTATACTTGCAAAGCTTTTATATTTTATGTCAAATGTACCCTATTAACTCTAAGTAGATTATGAAAATTAAGGATGATAATGTAATCCCCAAAGCAAAAATAATGCAAAGCCAATAAAGGAATTAAAATAAAAAATTAAATTATATTCTTTTAACCCTAAAGAAGGCTGCCTCTTGCCCCCACCCCCAAAAAAGGAGAAAGAGAGGAACAAAATGGAGATGGGAAAAATAGAAAGAAAATGGTAGACCTAAACCTAACCATATCAGTTATTACATTACATGGATTAAATATTCTAACCAAAAGACAGAGATTGTCAGATTGAATTTAAAAGGCAAAATCTAGCTATATGTGTCTGTAAGAGTTACACTTGAAATATAAACACACAGATAGTTTGAAAGTAAAAGAATGGAAAAATACATCATCCAAATGGTAAGCTTAAGAAAGTCAGAGCAGAGAAGATCCAAGATGGCGCCGTGAGTAGTCCTCTTTGTCTCTCCCCCTTCGAGTCTACAATTATTTGGACACTTATCGCTTGACAAAGGATATCCAGACAGCATCTCAGGACGTCTGAGATACCCACGCGACTATACATCGGAAGGCAGACGGACTTTCCTCCGGGAGGATGTGGAAACAGGTGAAAACTCTCCGACCCCGACCGAGCAGCCTAGTACCCGCAAGCGGCTTTCTTCCAATGGACGCCCCCAGAGGATCTACACACATCTAGGGCAGGAGCGAGCACACAACAGAGGAGCAACGGTGGAAACAGGTGACCAGAACCCTACCTAAACCCCCCGCAATTACTCCTAAACGCAGAGGGAAACTTTGGAGTTGCACACCTGAGCCTGCGGGGAGACCCCGCCTGGTGTTTGCGGCGCCCGGAGGGTCCCAGAGAGACTCGCTGAGGGTACGGAGGTCTCCCAGCTGCCGTTGCCCGCCCCGTGGGAGTAGGGATTGCCGGAGATCTCGGAGAGGACCGGGGCTGGGGGAACTTTCAAAGGCCGGCTCTGCGACCCGGACGGGAAGCGCCGGAGTTCCGCCCGGACAGCAGACAAAGCTCTCTGTCTGCCATTAGCAGAGGGGCCACTCCCAGCATTCACGGCTCCGGGAGAGGCCCGGAGAGAATCCCAGAGGGCGGGTCGACCCCCAGCTGCCGTTGCCCGCCCCGTGGGACTAGGGATAGCCGGAGATCTCGGAGAGGACTGGGGCTGGGGGGAGTTCCAGAGACCCAGCTTCGTAGCCTAGGGGGAAACCCTACAGGCTCACAGCAGCCTTAGGGAAAGCCTCTGCACAGCACCAGTAGAAGGCACTCAGCCACCAGCCACAAGGCTGGAAGACCCCAGGGCAAAAGCAGCATAGCTAGGTGAACTAACCACAGACTGTAGAAGATGCCAATAGCTCTCCTGCGACCCATAGAGGACAAGTGAGATTTTGTGGGTGCCGACAGCAACGGAGCGACAAATATAAGTGATCCCACCCCTGGCCGCTGGAAAAGCCCATAACACCATTGCAGACCCCAAGGAGAGAGCACATCTAGGTGGGCTGCAACAGTAGGCACCAGCAGCCTGAAGCCCCCCTGTGACGGCCCCCACGGCAGAGGAGGGAATCCAAAGGGCCACTGTGGCTACGAGGAGGGGCCCAGGCCCAGTTAGCAACTGTGGACAGGGTTCCTGGTTGGTGCAGTATAAACAGCTGCTCCCCCACCGCAGCAGCTGAAACAAGTGAAAGGAGCAACTAAACTCTATCTCCATGCAGAGGCACAAATCAACAACATCAAGCAATATGAAAAAATACATTAAATCTCCAGAACAGAAAGAAAGTAACAAATACACAGAAAACAATCCCAAAGAAAATGAGATATATAACCTAAATGATGATGACTTCAAAACAGCCATCATTAAAATTCTCAATGAGTTAAGAGAGAGTTCTGACCGACAACTCAACGAGTTCAGGAGCTATGTCACAAAAGAGTTTGATACGATAAAGAAGAACCAAACAGAAATATTGGAAATGAAGAACACAATAGAGGAGATTAAGAAAAATCTAGATGCTCTGAACAGTAGGGCCGATAATATGGAGGAAAGAATTAGCAATTTGGAAGATGGCAATATAGAATTGCTGCAGGCAGAGGAGGAGAGAGAAGCAAGACTAAAAAGAAATGAAGAAACTCTCCGAGAATTATCAGACACAATTAGGAGATGCAACGTAAAGATTATAGGTATACCAGAGGGAGAAGAGAAGGAGAAAGGGGCAGAAAGCCTATTCAAAGAAATAATGGCTGAGAACTTCCCAAATCTGGTGAGAGAGATGGATCTTCAGGTGACAGAAGCCAATAGATCTCCAAACTTTATCAATGCAAGAAGACCAACTCCACGCCATATAGTAGTGAAGCTAGCAAAAGTCAACGACAAGGAGAAAATACTAAGGACAGCCAGGCAAAAGAAACTAACCTACAAAGGAACTCCCATCAGGCTATCAGCAGATTTCTCAGCAGAAACTTTACAGGCTAGAAGAGAGTGGAATGATATATTCAAAAATCTGAAGGACAAAAATCTACAGCCGAGAATTCTCTACCCAGCGAAAATATCCTTCAAATACGATGGAGAAATAAAAACTTTCCCAGATAAACAAAAATTAAGGGAGTTCATTGCCACAAAACCTCCTCTTCAGGAAATCCTCAGGAAAACCCTCATTCCTGAAAAATCCAAAAAAGGAAAGGGGCTACAAAACCAAGAGCAGAGGAGATAAGTAGAAGGACAACAACAGAGAGTAGCAGCTCTACATCAGAACAGATTAAACCATGGGACGAGAAACAAAGGAAACTGAAGAAAACCGGAAAACAAGACACAAAATGGTAGTGGTAGGCCCCCACATCTCAATAATCACTCTAAATGTAAAAGGATTGAACTCCCCAATCAAAAGACACAGAGTGGCAGGATGGATCAAAGAACAAGATCCAACAATATGCTGCCTCCAGGAAACACACCTCAGCCCCAAAGACAAACACAGACTCAGAGTGAAGGGATGGAGAACAATACTCCAAGCTAATAATGAACAAAAGAAAGCAGGTGTCGCTATACTAATATCAGACAAGGTAGATTTCAAAGCAAAACAGATAAAGAAAGATAAAAGAGGGACAGTATATAATGATAAAAGGGACTCTCCACCAATAAGACATAACACTTATAAATATATACGCACCCAACACAGGAGCACCAAAATTTGTAAAGCAACTCTTAATAGAACTAAAAGAAGACATCAACAACAATACAATAATAGTAGGGGACCTCAACACACCATTAACACCAACGGACAGAACATCCAGACAGAAAATCAACAAGGAAATAATAGAATTAAATGAAAAATTAGACCAGATGGACTTCACAGACATATATAGAACACTTCATCCAAAAACAGCAGGTTACACATTCTTCTCAAGTGCACATGGAAGATTCTCAAGGATTGACCATATTTTGGGAACCAAAGCAAACATCAATAAATACAAGAGAGTTGAAATAATATCAAGCATCTTTTCTGATCACAATGCTATTAAACTAGAAATCAACTACAAGAAAAAAGCAGAGAAAGGTGCAAAAATGTGGAGACTAAACAACACGCTTCTCAACAAACAATGGATCATTGAAGAAATTAAAGAAGAAATCAAATTTTATCTGGAGACTAATGAAAATGAGAACACGACATACCAAATCATTTGGGATGCAGCAAAAGCAGTCCTAAGAGGGAAATTCATCGCAATACAGGCTCACCTCACTAAACAAGAAAAAGCTCACATAAGCAACCTCAAACGACACCTAACAGAACTAGAAAAAGAAGAACAAACAAAGCCCAGAGTCAGTAGAAGGAGGGAAATAATAAAAATAAGAGCAGAAATAAACGATATTGAAACAAAGAAGACAATAGAAAGGATCAATGAAACAAAGAGTTGGTTCTTCGAAAGAATTAACAAAATTGACAAACCCCTAGCCAGACTCACCAAGAAAAGAAGAGAGAAATCGCAAATTAATAAAATTAGGAATGACAGAGGAGAAATCACAACAGATACCAATGAAATACAAGAGATCATAAGAGAATACTATGAAAAACTATATGCCAACAAATTGAACAACCGGGAAGAAATGGACAAATTTCTAGACTCCTACAATCTCCCCAAACTGAATCAGGAAGAAATGGAGAATCTGAATAGGCCAATCACAAGTAAGGAAATAGAAACGGTAATCAAAAACCTCCCCAAAAATAAGAGTCCAGGACCAGACGGCTTCTCTGGAGAATTCTACGAAACATTCAAAGAAGACTTAATACCTATTCTCCTCAAACTGTTCCAGAAAATTGAGAAAGATGGAGAACTCCCTAACACATTCTATGAAGCCAACATCACCCTGATCCCCAAACCTGACAAGGACAACACAAAGAAGGAGAACTACAGGCCGATATCACTGATGAACATAGATGCAAAAATCCTCAACAAAATTTTGGCAAACCGATTACAGCAATACATCAAAAAGATTATACACCATGATCAAGTGGGATTTATACCAGGGACACAGGGATGGTTCAACATCCGCAAGTCAATCAACGTGATACACTACATCAACAAAATGAAAAACAAAAACCACATGATCATCTCAATAGATGCAGAGAAAGCATTCGACAAGATCCAACACCCATTTATGACAAAAACCCTCAGTAAAATGGGTATAGAAGGAAAGTACCTCAACATAATAAAGGCCATATATGATAGACCCACAGCCAACATCATACTCAATGGACAAAAACTGAAAGCCATCCCTCTGAGGACAGGAACAAGACAAGGGTGCCCACTTTCACCACTCCTATTCAACATAGTACTGGAGGTGCTGGCCAGAGCAATTCGGCAGGAAAAAGAAATAAAAGGAATCCAAATAGGTAACGAAGAAGTAAAACTCTCGTTGTTTGCAGACGACATGATCTTATATATAGAAAACCCCAAAGAATCCACAGAAAAACTATTAGAAATAATCAACAACTACAGCAAAGTAGCAGGGTATAAAATTAACGTGCATAAATCAGTAGCATGTCTATACACTAACAATGAACTAACAGAAAAAGAACTCAAGAACTCAATCCCATTCACAATCACAACGAAAATAATAAAATACCTTGGGATAAACTTAACCAAGGAAGTGAAGGATCTATACAATGAAAACTACAAGACTTTCTTGAAAGAAATTGACGATGACATAAAGAGATGGAAAGACATTCCTTGCACATGGATTGGAAGAATAAACATAGTTAAAATGTCCATACTACCTAAAGCAATATACAGATTCAATGCTATCCCAATCAGAATCCCAAGAACATTCTTCACAGATATTGAACAAACAATCCTAAAATTCATATGGGGCAACAAAAGACCGCGAATTGCTAAAGCAATCCTGAGCAAGAAAAACAAAGCCGGCGGAATCACAATCCCCGATTTCAAAACATACTACAAAGCTACAGTGATCAAAACAGCATGGTACTGGTACAAAAACAGGTCCACAGATCAATGGAACAGAATTGAAAGCCCAGAGAGAAAACCACACATCTATGGACAGCTAATCTTCGACAAAGGAGCAGAGGGCCTACAATGGAGAAAAGAAAGTCTCTTCAACAAATGGTGCTGGGAAAACTGGACAGCCACATGCAAAAGATTGAAAATTGACCATTCTTTTTCACCACACACCAAAATAAACTCAAAATGGATCAAAGACCTAAAGATTAGGCCTGAGACAATAAGTCTTTTGGAAGAGAATATAGGCAGTACACTCTTTGACATCAGTTTCAAAAGAATCTTTTCGGACACTGTAACTCCTCAGTTGAGGGAAACAATAGAAAAAATAAACAAATGGGACTTCATCAGACTAAAGAGCTTCTTCAAGGCAAGGGAAAACAGGATTGAAACAAAAAAACAGCTCACTAATTGGGAAAAAATATTCACAAGCCACTTATCCGACAAAGGGTTAATCTCCATAATATACAAAGAACTCACACTGCTTAACAACAAAAAAACAAACCCGATCAAAAAATGGGCAGAGGACATGAACAGACATTTCTCAAAAGAAGAAATGAATATGGCCAATAGACACATGAAAAGATGTTCATCATCGCTAATCATCAGGGAAATGCAAATCAAAACTACACTAAGATATCACCTTACACCCGTTAGATTGGCAAAAACATCCAAAACCAAGAGTGACAAATGTTGGAGAGGTTGTGGAGAAAAAGGAACCCTCATACACTGTTGGTGGGAATGCAAACTGGTACAGCCACTATGGAAAACAGTATGGAGATTTCTCAAAAAGTTAAAAATAGAAATACCCTATAACCCAGCCATCCCATTACTGGGTATCTATCCTAAGAAGCTGATATCAGAAATCTCAAGAGTCCGTTGCACCCCTATGTTCATCGCAGCATTATTTACAATAGCCAAGACGTGGAACCAGCCTACATGCCCAGATACTGATGATTGGATAAAGAAGATGTGGTATATATACACAATGGAATACTACTCAGCCATAAAAAAAGACAAAATTGGCCTATTCACAACAACGTGGATGGACCTCGAGGGTATTATGTTAAGCGAAATAAGCCAGTCAGAGAAAGACGAACTCTATATGACTCCACTCATAGGTGGAAGTTAGTATATTGATAAGGAGATCTGATCGGTGGTTACCAGGGAAAAGGGGGGGTGGGGGGAGGGCACAGAGGGGGAAGTGGTGTACCCACAACATGACTAACAAAAATGTACAACTGAAATCTCACAAGGTTGTAATCTATCATAACATTAATAAAAAAAAAAAAGAAAGTCAGAGCAGCAATAATAATAAAGGAAATTTCAAAATAAGAAACAATACCACACATAAAGAAGGAAATTTCATAATGACAAAAGGGGCCATTAGGAGGGTGTAACAATTACAAACATGTATGCACCTAATGAGAGAGCTTCAAATTATATGAAGCAAAACTTACAGATCTAAATGTAGAAATAAATCCAGAATCATAGTTGCAGACTTTAATAACCCTCCCTCAGTAACTGACAGAACTAGACCAAAAAATAAAAATCAGTAAAGCTTTAGAAGATTTTAGCGATACTATCAACTACTTTGACTCAACTGACATTTTAGAACACTACTACATCTAACAACTGCAGAATTCAGATTCTTTTTAGATGTACATGGAACATTCATCAAGATAGACCATATGCCAGACTCAATTCTCAATAAATTTCAGAAGACTGGAATCTAACACGGTATTTTGCCTGTCCATGACAAAATTAATTAGAAATTGACAACAATAAGGTATCTGTAAAAACCCCAAATATTTGAAAACTAAATAACACAGGTTTATTCACAATAGTCCCAAACTGGAAACAACCCAAATGTCCATCAACTGGAGACTGAATGAACAAACTGAGGTATATTTATACAATTGAGTATTACTCATTGATTAAAAAGAATGAACTATACAGATACACTCAACAAACATGGAAGAAAATCACAAAAATATTTTGTTGAAGAAACTAGACATAAAAGGCATAAGTATCATATGATTTTATAGATATGAAGTCCAAGAATTGGCAAAATCAAGCTAGTGTGATGGAAATCAAAATAGTGGCTGTGTATGGAGATTGGCTGGTAGATGGCATAAGCGAGCTTGCCAGGGTGATGGAAATGCTCTACATTTTGGGGGAGATGGTAGTTATATGGGTGTAAACATATGAAAATGCACTGAACTATATATATGGTTAAGACCTCTGCATTTCACAGTAGCTAAATTTTACCCTATTCTAAAAACCATTTTAAAAACTAATTTCAAAAACCATTTTAAAAACCTATTTTAAGAAAGTGTTGAAGGCACAGGCACTAAAAAAAAAAATACAAAGAAATAATTCAATAAAATAAAGAGTCAATTCCAGATCTGAAGAGATCCTTATACATTTGCTGTAACATCAACATGGAATAAACAATTCCCTGAGTACTACAAAAGAAAATTTACATACATTAGTACTCCACTTACTAATTAGATACAAGTAAAATTAAAATCACTATAACATGCAAAATAAAAATTATATAATTAAACTTATAATGGTTTCATAGCTAAATGTTAATTTTTTCATTTGCTATTTCTTTCGAGTCATCAAAGAAAAAATAAATTCAAATAAACAACATATCCAAACCATCTAATTCAATTCAATTTCAAAGGAACAAGATAATGGATGTTTTAAAATTATACTGGGTAAAAGTTGAAGTCTTTTCTTTTTGGTTAATAATAGGAGTAATGGGGCCGGCTGAATGGTGCAGCCGTTAAGTTCACACGTTCTGCTTCAGTGGCCCAGGGTTCGCGGGTTTGGATCCCGGGTGCGGACATGGCACAGCTTGGCAAGCCATGCTGTGGTAGGCGTCCCACACATAAAGTAGAGGAAGATGGACACGGATGTTAGCTCAGGGCCAGTCTTCCTCAGCAAAAAGAGGAGGATTGGCAGCAGATGTTAGCTCAGGGCTAATCTTCCTCAAAACAAAAAACAAAATAATAATAATAACAGCAGTAAAATGAAACTTCTAGGGCCAAAGACAGTCCAGCATAGTATTTATATCAACTCTTTTCTAAAAAGTTGAGATGCCTAGGTCTTCCCCTCTGAGCTTCTAATTCTCCAGGCCTAGGTCCAGGTTGGGCAGTATTGTTTTTAAAGAGCTCCATGGGTGATTCTAATGTAGACCCAGAATTGAAAACTATTATGTGCTCAGCAAAGTGTAGTGGTTAAGAGCACAGACCCTGGAGAGAATGACTGGCCTGGTCCTGCCACTTAGTAGCTCTGTAAACCTTCATATATTATTTAATTTTTCTGTGCCTCATATGCTCATCTGTAATATATGGGTAGTCTATATCTATTTCATAGTTTTGATGGGAGGAATAAAATGAGCTAAAATGCATCAAGTACTTAGAATAGTGCTTGGCACATACTAAAATAGTGATAAATGTGTGCTATCACTATTTTCAATAGTGAAACATATCTTAAAATGAATGGGGCACACGATTGACTAAGGGTTGATAATTATTCAAGCAATCTTGTTAAATTTTTTTAAATGCAGTTTTAAATTTGAGACGAGAGAATTACTATTATTTCTAGTCTTAAACTCAAGAAACTGGTTGAATTCTCTTGTAGGTAATACACATATCACATTGTTAAGGAGAAATTTGAATAGATGTGTTAAGAAATAAAAATGATATTGTTTGGAGAACTGTATTAAAGATTAAAAGTGAGACTAAGAGACGAGAGATCATTGCATGTAGTTTGTACTCAGTACATGCTTGTTGAATAAAGAAATGTTTCTTGAATGAGAATGTAAAAAAGACCTTGTTTCATTGTAAAGTAGATGAAAAATGCCTCTTTTGGTTACTTATAGCATATTCATAATTTTTTACATTATTTTCTCCCATTTCTACTTAGAATCTGGACTTCTGGATTAGCTATATAAAACACATGACTTTCAATACAGTTTACTTTCAATAGGTTCTATAAATAAGTATTTTTTAGCTCTTGGACATTCAAATTCAAGATTTTTCCCTGACAGTGGAAAATAAGTTCAAGATGAAGGTCACCGTTTAATAATTAATTATAATGTGTTAATTTTCACATATGGTACTAATCTTTTGATTTACTCCAGAAGTCAATTTAATTAGTTCCTTGGTAAATATAAAAAGTTATGTCCAAAGGAACAGTAAGTATATGTTAAGTAAAAACAGCTGCTACCTTTGATTTACTGTCATTAAGGGATTTAGTAACTTGAATGGAAAATATTCTGATTTGACCAGTGATCAATTCAAATGATGTTTTTGTGACTAAAGATTACATGTAATTATAAACTTTACATACCATTTCAATAATTACAATATCACTCTTAGTTATTTTAAGTAGAAATATGTTCATAGCTACTGTTAAAGCTAACATCAATTCACTACGACCCCAGTGGCACAGCAAATAGCCTAAATCTGGTTTCTAATCCACTAGAGGAAAGGAGAGGGAAAAAAAAATCCAGAAAGGAAGAACTAAAAAAATGAAAGTCCTCTCTACCCCAAAGTCTGTCCAAGCTGTCAGCAGAAAACCCTGATCCTAGCTGTTACTCAAACTCTTTGTTACAGATTACAGAACATTCCATGGCCTACCTTCCCCCATCTTTCTTTACCACACTCCCCTATATTTTGTTCCTGTCAGAGGGCATTTTTTATTTCCTCAATAACATCATTTTCCTTCTAGCTTCTGGGACTTCTTACATGCTGTTCCCTTACCTAAAAAATTCCCTACACTTTTCTGATTGATTTCCATTCAGGGAAGTATTTCCTGCCCCATAAATGAGATTAAGCCCAACTGCTAAGAGTTTTCTAACTTTCTATATTTATTTTAAAATTCATCATATTCTATGATTACTATTTGTTTAAATTGTGTCTTCCTCACTAGACTACCCCATTTATGAGTAGAGGAAGTATGTTTTATTTATCACTGTATCTGAAGCAACTAGTTAGAGTACATAGGGCCTTGTACACAGAATGACGTCAATTAATAAGGGAAGGGAAGATGGAAGTGGAGGGAAAAAATAAGGGAGGGAAGACAGAAGGGAAAGAAACAGGAAGAACAGGAAAAAAAGGAAGGATGGATGGAAAGACTGATTATCTGTAGAAGAAGAGTCTACTCTCATATCCTTCAGCACTCCTTGTAGAATTTAGGATCATGGAAAGAATCCCAAGATAAAGACTAGAAGAGAAGTGGTAGTTAGTGTGAGTCTTGAGTGTGATATAATTTTTGCTATACCTTCTCACTAATCATGATTTTGGACACAGTCAATCATGGTCCCAAGACCCCTAGTTCTGGAAGATTCTAATATAGCAATTTTTTGACATATAGTAAGCTTTCCTAAGGAAATGAAAAATAATGTCAATCACAACAGAGAAATTTTTCAGACTGAAAACTCTAATTAACATTATAAAGCAATCATTTACTATGTGCTGGTCATTTATCCTGAATCATAACAAACGATATCTTATTTAATCCTCACAACAATCCAGGAGATACTGTCCACACATTTTTACAAAAAGCTAGCAAAGAGAGGAACTGGGGTTAGAACCCAGGTGTGGCTTCAGAGGTCTGCTGTTGACCAATGATGCCTCTTTTGTCTACCTTATGGCAATAAGACAGAGAAAATTTTGGACTCCAGAATACTTACTGCCTGAGAATAAACAAAGTTTTGGATGAGGCCTATTAACCATAATCCTGAAACCTTGGGGCCTACAACGAGAAACAATGCTGACATTCCCCAAAAGACAACTGAAACAATATCTGCTGTTGTGAGACTGCAAGGGAATGGCTATCTTAAGCTGTTACACTGTCACTACTTCCACAAGAACTCAGACAATTCTCAATTCATCACCTCCCTGGTCACTGCAATTCAACTTTTGTGGGCTTGCTGTATTAAAAGTTAAGTGTACTCATCTTGAAACTGCATAGTTGTCTCATTTAGATAAAACTAAAGACAAACAATTTGTGAAACTTATTTGCATCCTGATTCAAATAAACAAACTTCAAAAAAAATCTGACATTCATGAAATAATTAGAAATTTACACAGTGAATATTTGACAACATTAAAGAATTCATGTTTTAAAAAGTTATGACAAGGGCCAGCCCAGTGGTGTAGTAGCTAAGTTTGTGCACTCCGCTTCAGCGGCCCGGGTTCACGGGTTTGGATACCAGGTGCAGATCTACACACTGCTCATCAAGCCATGCTGTGGCAGTGTCCCACATACAAGACAGAGGAAGTCTGGCACAGATGTTAGCTCAGGGACAATCTTCCTCAAGTAAAAAGAGCAAGACTGGCAACAGACATTAGCTCAGGGCAAATCTTCCTCAGCAAAAAAGAAATGTTATGACAATTGTATTATAGCTCTATTTAAAATAAGAATACTTTTATCTTTTACAGATACATACTAACATATTTATGAAAGAGATGATATTATCCTAGGATTTGCTTCAGAATAATAATGGTGAAAGAGCGAAAGTGAAATGAGTGGAGGTAGGGATGAAGTGAGACTGACCACGAGATGATGGTTGGTTAAATAGGGTGATGGGTTCATTGTACTGTTTTGTCTACTTTTCCATATGTTTGAAAAAAGAAAACACAATAATCTCCATCAAAAAAAAAAAGGTGAAGAGAAAAGTTAATTTATGGAGGTTTTACTTATTGGTGTTAATAGAGGTCTTTATTATTTTAAATTGATAATGTCTTTATAAGACTGAACAAGCTAATAAAAAAATGAAAAATAAATCAATCACATATTTATGTAGTTTATCACCAAATATAAACTCCAGATGATAGGTTACATTTAAACTTTTTCCAGATGTTTGAGATAGTATTGAGACGTCTTAGATAATAATATGTGACCGGAAGCCTAATTCCACTCATTCATTTTCTGGTGGGTTATATCACTCAAAACATAGTATTTTGTATTCATAGTAAGTGCCCTAAGTCAATTAGAAACATTCATCACATTATTTTGAAATATTGATTTGTATCATCTGATCTAAAGATGACAAGTAATATGTAGTTATTTTAATCAAAGATAGATTAAACCATCTATTTACCTACAAAAAAACCCATCACCATAGTTTAAAAGCTGCCAATAAATAAATAAAAGCTTCTATTTATTTTTTTTGAGGAAGATTAGCCCTGAGCTAACTACTGCCAGTCCTCCTCTTTTTGCTGAGGAAGCCTGGCCCTGAGCTAACATTGTGCCCATCTTCCTCTACTTTATATGTGGGACGCCTACCACAGCATGGTGTGCCAAGCGGTGCCACGTCTGCACCTGGGATCCGAACCAGCGAACCCCGGGCCGCCGAGAAGCGGAACGTGCGAACTTAACCGCTGCGCCACCGGGCCGGCCCCAATAAAAGCTTTTAGAAGGAAGCCTTGAGTTATCCTGAATAGGACAGCATCAACACCACTAAATTAAATCTGCAATGATGTTACAATTTTTGTATTGTGTTATATATTTTGGAGACCAATTAACCAAAGGAAATAGTCAAGATATTTCTTAAAAACCCTACTGTTATAATTGTTCTAATGCATAAGCTTAAAAAAGAAAAAGTTTTGTCATAGAAAGATTCTTTACCATAAAATAAAAAATAGAAGAAAACGGTAGTTTTCATAAGAATGGAAAACTTTTAATTATAAACTTAAATGAGAAAGCAGTTAAAGGCTTGTATCAAAACAAAAAACAAAACTCCAAAACTGAAAACTCCTAAGAAAGAAAATGATGCCAAAAAAAGCTACTACTCTAGCCCTAAAGCCAAGAGGCATTTTCCATTCTGCTTTTCCATAAATAAGAAGTTAAAAAAATTTTTTTTAACCCAGTGAGTCATATAGAATGGAAATAGCTGGGCATTCAGGCCTGATGGAAGCTCTGGAAACTTACTTCAGTTTTTCCTCTTCACTCAATGTCTTCCACAGTTCTTCAATTTGTACTGTTGCATCCTCCAAACCGGTCTTAGAATTTTCTGTGAGAAGCTGAGCACGATGATCTTGAACAAAAAGGGCGCTTGCTGACATGGGTTTCTTGATTACTCGATTGCTAATTAAATCATAAGCTGTAAGCTGTCCAGATTTGTTATCTACCACATTTGATTTTTTGTTATAGGCACCTTCACTGAGATTCTTTTGTTCAGAGCTTGGATGATTATTATTATTACTCACTTTACATGCTGAACTTTCTTGAGGCACTAAAATTTTCACAGGTTCAATGTTTTCTCCCATTGAATTTTTAAGTACATTTCCCTTGCTCCAGTCATCTGCACAAATTTCCAAAGACTTCTCAGGAACTGCTGCTTCTTCATTTTTCCCACTCTCATTTATATGGCCTTTACTACCATTTTGTGATTGGGCATGCTTAACAGAATCTACATAACAAGTTTCACTATATTCCTTCTGGGCGTCCTCACATGATGAATTATTCATTGAAATCTCCTGAAATAAATTTCTAGTGTTCTTATCAATGCTAGAATCTTCACTACTAAAATGATCATCATAATGGTCATCAACATGTATCTGAGGATCAGAACAATAATTAGTGTTTTTTACAGATTCATCATTATGCACATCATTTTGAAAAGGAATGGCTAAAGTATCAACATTTGGATAATTATTTCCAGATGATTCCATCTTATTAAAAAGCACATCTGTTTCTGCTGTTTTACTAACAACCGTGTCAGCTGAAGAAACATCTGTTTCATTATTTTCATAAGAATTTGTACTAGGTAGTGATCCATAACAAGTCGTCAACAGATTTTCAAGAGCAATTAAAATAGATTCCTAAAAATACAAATTAACAAATGTTAGGGGAAATTATGAAAATAATAAATACACAAATTTAAAATACTTTAAGAAATGTATAAATAAGCAAATCTTTTTTACACAAAAACGGTTAGGATTGTGTAAGTTTGTAAATAGCAATAGTTTTATAAATTAATGCAAAAAGCATCTGAAAAAGGTTACCTTATTCTGTAATAATACTTGACTTTTATCTGGTGTTAAATTTACATCCACATCAGCGGTAGGTACATCAATTTTCAGAAAGAAAATGGGATACAAACGAGTAGATTCCTTTAGGCACTTCAGATTGTAATAATGTCGGATTAACTAAAATATATGTAATGAATAAAAAACAAAAATATCATGTAAATAAAGATAGTATTGCCATCCTTAAAATACCACCAAACGGAGCATATTTAACTGAGAAACTGAGTGGATACAACTGCTTATTACAAAAAGCTGTACCTGAATAGTAATACTTATTTAGAGGCCCAGAACCTTTATGAAGCACAAGTATTCATTAAGATGTATAAATATCCAGTGCAACTGTCTTCATGGTTAAAAGATCATAGTATCATAGATGTTTGAAAGTCCAAGGTTCAACCCAAACTCTGTTACTTCCTGCCTATGTGCTCTAAGAAAGTCAGTAACATTTCAGTTTTTACACTATAAATAAGGATAACAACTCATCACAGTTTTTGTGAAAAGTCAGAGACATCATATGTAAGGTACCTAGCACAATGCTTAATAAATGTTATTGCATCTCTTTTTCTCCTTTTCCAAATCATTTTAGAGCAAATTCTTGGAAACAGTCCTTGTAACAAGTTAACGAATGACAGAGCTAGTTTTTATTTCTGATCCAAGTGATACCTTTTTCTAAAACAGATTACCTTTAATATGTCTTTTTGGTGTACTGGTCGATTGTTGATAAAGATGAAACTCCTTTCTGGGGTTGAAAGACTTGTGAAAGAGTGGTCCACATCATGTTTTGGAAGAAATCCACTTAGATAAATCTATAATTGTAATAAATAATTATAGAATTGATATGCAATGTCAACAATAAATGTGGTTCCACGGGTCTGGCTATATACAGTACATTAATAGGTACAGAAAAATAAACAAGTGGATTTTTCATTTTAAGATATAAAGAGCCATTTATTTCCTGATGACTACTCTTTTGAGCACTGACCTTAAACAAAATACTGAAGCATGTTAAATTGGTGTTCGCTGCCTCTCTCTTTTTGCAACTCTATTTTAAGGAAAAATTGGCATTCATAAACTTCATGAATGGGCATATACCTTACCATTATAGGACACACAGCATAAATACTGCTCTCTCTGTGCTCAACCCTATCTTAGAACTTTTAAAAATTTCTTTCTTCCTATTTGTGACTTTCCTCCAGCTGTTTGTCCTTTACTTTTTAAGCACCTTTTCCTACAAAGAAGTAGCTGTTTCTGTCTTTATTCTGAGTATGCTATGAAGTCAATGTGACTGGGTTTTCATTTCTGAGTTAAAAAAAATCTCTTTTACTCTTTGACACTAATAGCAGTGTTGTACTTTATCTTCATTTTGTCTAGAGAACTTTTCTACAGACAAACCAATGATTTTTATGCTATCTTTCTCTATTTTACAAATGCATGAAGAGGAGGGAAAAAACAAAGGATCGTAGGGAAAAACAGAGAGAAGAGAGAGATTGAGGGGAACAGAAGGCTGGGAAATGCTCCTACTTTTACCTTTAAAGATAATATAGAGAACTGTTAAGAATACAGAATAGAGACAGACTGACATGATTTAGATCCTAGCTCCACTACTAGCTATGTGATCTTGGTCAAGTTATTTAAAATAAAGGCCTACAATCTCTTAGCTAAAACAACTGGAACCAGATGTGTTATAAACCTGTTAAGAAACACTGATAAAATTTCAGCTTAGGTTTAGAAAAGTGAGAAAGTCAGTGGGGGTGCTATTTTTAGTTAAGCAGAAACCATGAGGCTCCTTATCAACAAAGCCTGTAGGCTGCCACCTATGTCTATGGCTATCTCTACCCTCGAAAATAAGTGTTTAAGGAGATGCATTACCAGTTTTAGAACGCTAAGTGCATTATTGTCACAGTGCCAAATTGTGCCAATTTTAAAAAAATAAATAAAGCTGGATAATCCATTACAAAATGATACTACTTAATTAACTGTAAAACTTCACAGCATTTATAAATGGTTGTATAATTTACCAGGTAACATGAGACCCCTCTTAAAGCACCTGCTGAGCATCAGGGAGAACCTGTTTAGTCTCTGAAAGACTTACTGGGCTTGTGAATTAAAAAAGGAAAAAAATCTGCCCCAAATAGGTAAGAATGAAGAATAAAATGAAGAAAAAATTGGTAATATTGGTAGTCTTTTCCTTTCACACCATTTTGGTTGGCCACTGAACAATTACTATTACTTCCAAACACTGAGCTTTAAAAATGTCTTGAGATAACCTTAAGAACGAACTATAGGGGCTGGCCCGGTGGCGCAACGGTTAAGTGCGCATGTTCTGCTTCGGCAGCCCACGGTTCTCAGGTTCAGATCACAGGTGCAGGCATGGCACTGCTTGGCAAGTAATGCTGTGGCAGGTGTCCCACATATAAAGTGGAGGAAGATGGGCATGGATGCTAGCTCAGGGCCAGTCTTCCTCAGCAAAAAGAGGAGGATTGGCAGCAGTTAGCTCAGGGCTAATCTTCCTCAAAGAAAAAAGAACAAACTATTATTTGTTATATGGAAAAGTAAAATCAAACAGCAAAGTCTTATAAAATGCTATAAAAAGTTAACATCAGGCTCGTTTATGAACAAAAAATGTAAGAGACCGAATCAGTGCAACAAAATAAAAAAATTAGACTTTAAAAGGAGTACCCTAGTATTCCTCAACCTCAACAGCAAAACAAAAATCAAAGAAAAAACATAAACAAATACTAGCCCTCTTTTTGCTTTTCAATCATGGACTTCCCTCTCTCCTTCCCTACATCTTCAACCTCCTTTAATCTGACTTCTACATCAATGACCAACTCCATTGGGCACTCAGTCCTTTTGTTTGACTCTCTGCGGACCCTGACACCAATGCCAATCTCTCCTTTGGGAAGCATGAACCTGTTTCAGCCTTCTCTTTTGGTCTTTCTGCTTCCTCTCTGATACTTCCTCTTTAGTTTGATTTGCTGATATCTCTCCCTTTGCTTAACCCCTATAAATGAGGATGATTCCCTTGAGTTTCATCATCAGGCCCTTTTTTCTTGCTCTATACCCTTTGAGTAATTTCATTCACATCTATACACATACACCAGTGATGCTACTTCTTTCACCCCCAAATACTTACTTTCTTCACTCACTGTCACAAAAATCTCAAGCTCACCACATTCAAAACTTGATACTTCATCCCACTTCTAGCCTGCTATCCAATAGGCTCTGTATTCCTTTATCACGATAAAGAGCTGTGCCACCTACCCAAATCTGTCAAACCCATCTCCTCTTCTACCCTGATTCTGTTGAAGTAACTCTGACTGGTGTCTCCTAACACTAGTGTTTCTCCTCTTTCAGTAAACTTTTGGAATACCATGGAGTTATGTTTCTAAAGTAATAATTTAAGTAATTCTGTTCAGGATAGTAGAATAAGTCATGCAGAAACTCTATTCTCCCCCAGCCCAACCGCAAATACATTGCAGTGATAGATAAAATCAGTTTTTACAAAAATTTTGAAAGACCTAACCATTTAAAATAAGACAAACAGAAAGATGTTATGGATGCAAAACCTAACAGGGAGTGATGGCTGAAGTCAAAAGCTCTATGTGCTCTAGGATCATAAACCAGCTGTGTCAGTTGGAAATTAAATGCTGGTATGGAAACAGGGATAGAAAACACCTCATACTAGGCAGGGGATTGAAATCAGTCTTTCCATTGGACATGAGAGACTGAGACAGCCCCCTCCTCCAAATGCTTAAAAATACTGTGACCACTGGGCTGGCCCCGTGGCCGAGTGGTTAAGTTCGCGCGCTCCGCTGCAGGCGGCCCAGTGTTTCGTTGGTTCGAGTCCTGGGCGCGGATATGGCACTGCTCATGAAACCACGCTGGGGCGGCGTCCCACGTGCCACAACTGGAAGGACCCACAACGAAAAATATACAACTATGTACTGGGGGGCTTTGGGGAAAAAAAGGAAAAAAATACAATCTTTAAAAAAAAAAAAAAAAATACTGTGACCACTGCTTGGAGCTGCTTGCAAGGATCACAAGAAAGAGCACAGACAACTCCAAACCAAGAATAAGACTAAGCCAAGTCAGCTAGGAAAAAGGGTCTCTAAAACCTTGGCAGACTATATATATATAAAAAATACATATAACATTAATATATATAAATATATATAACATAACACATATATAAATATATAAAAATATATATTTATGTATTTATAATACAAATATATCTAATATAAATATATAGATATATATTTATATATATAAATTTAAAATATATATGTATACATAACTAATATAACGCCTGGTTTTGAACTGGGACTGGGAGCAGAATGATATCTGCTGAACCATGGGGAGGGAAGGGAACGTAGGGAAGAAAAAAGTAAAACAAGAACAGTAAATCTGTATTCAAGGTGATTCTGCAAATTAAAATTTCAAAGCATATTAAATACCACAGAATGAGAGAATATTCTCTCAGGAAAGTAGAAATTATAGACTAATATAAGAAAGACTTTGAAATTAGTATATGTACCATGCTTTTAAAAGAGTAAATAAAAATAACATCCATTGGAAAAAAACCCTCAAAGATAAAGAAATCAAAACTAGTAGCTATAAATCAAGTTTAGAAGAGAAGAATAGGAAAATGAGTAAACTCTGAATCTTGGACATAAAATAATATAGCTTGGGAATAAAAATCAGGCAGTACTGAGGAATTCACCCAGAATGTTGCATGGAGTAAAGCAGAGAGAAAAATATCAAAGAAAAGACAGATGTCAAAAATAAATAAATAAATAAATAAATAAACAAACTTGAGGAGCTCCATCAAGACAACAAATTAACACTGGGAAACTCCTAAGAAATGCCACCACAGCAGTGATGCAGCTGAGACCACCATCCATAAATAGGAGATTCTTCCCATATGCAGGCCCTATAGATAAAAAACGGACCCTCAACATTAATGGAAAGAGATATATAAAGATTCTCTACACCCAAGGTTCCCAATGGCCTATGCATCTGCCATCCCAGTCCAGCGAAGGGGCTTTAGTGGCCAAGTTTCACAACTTGAAGGTAAGTAAAAGGGATAGAAAACGGGTGAGAAGGGACAACCACTGGCAGTTAGCAAACAGCTTAAGATTGCTTTGGGCCAGGAATGAGAAGGGGTCAAAGAAACTCTGATACAGGCCAACTCTCCTTACAAGCCCAGAAAGCATGGAATGGTGATGGGTAGCTGATGGCAACATAAGTACAACAGCAATTTAGAAACACAATGCATGAACAGAAGAGAGGATTTAATTAGACAATCACTCTCACTAGAGAGACACTCAACAATTTATCATTCTGATAGCCCACGGAACTGGAACCACTCAGCAACACGTGCTTCCCAAAGTCCCCCATTCCTCCACTCAAGAATAACCACATGAAGGTGCAGCAAAAGTTTTGGTATCCATGATAGATTACCAGCAGCCCTTAAGCAATTCTATCTCAAGAGAAAATTAAAAAAATCAATGGGTAAGCATAGATGTAGCAACACATATCAATACAGATCAGAGAAAAAAATTCCCAACTGTAAGACTGACTCATGTGATAGCCCCATCCACACATGGAACCATAACCAGTCTAAGGAGGCACTGAGGTGTGTCAAAACTATTAAACAACTATTAAGGGAGCTCTGAAAGACAGGACCCATGTCAGATCACAGCCATGCTCCAGGCACTACAGTTGGGCACAAAGGCTGGCCTGAATTGTTCCTCAGGCAGAAAGAACTCTTGACACATTAATTGACCACAAGCTCCCATCTAAGACTCTAATAAAATGATAACAGTTAAGAATTCAGTACTGCAAAGAGAATAGGAGGGAAACCAGTAGCAGAAAAGAGATTTCAACAAATCATGAAAAAGGAGAAGAGTAGAACAGAAAGCTGACTGACCAGTAGAACAGAAAGCCTTCAGGCTTAAAGCCAGATAAATAAGAACAACAAACAAATGGGTGGTTCTATAAAGAAACTGAATAAGGACAATCTGTCATGAACCAATTACAGTTTAATTTTGTGCCAGAAAGAGAAAAAGAAGAAGAAAAATAATGGAGGGGAGGGAAAGAGATGAAATCAATTTCCTAGGGCACAAGATGTTAGCTGAGGGCTAATCTTTCTTAAGCAAAAAAAAAAAAAAATGGAAGATTGGCAGCAGATGTTAGTTCAGGGTGAATCTTCCTCAACAAAAAACAAAACACCAGAAATTATCTAAGTTATGACAGACGGAAATACATAATCCAGCGCTGAAATAGCAATGAGTCTTCAGATTCAAAAGGTCTCACACCAAGTGTTCAGCCTAATAAATAAATAAATAATAAAAGATACACACCTAGACACATCCTTGCACAAAGATGAAGGACAGATTCTAACAACTTTCAGATAGGAAAAAACCACATCACCTAGAAGAAAAGAACTGGAATGCATTAATCTTCCTATTGGCAACAACAGATGGTCAAAGATAATGTCTTCAAAATTCTGAAGAAAAATTATGTCAATCTAGAATTCTACGTCAATCAGACTAACAAGAGAAAATGCAAAATAAAATCATTCTCAGACACCGAAGTCTACCTCTCATGTCCACTTTCTGTGGAAGTTACTTAAAGATGTATTATCAGAAAAATGAGAATGAATACCGAGAAAGAAGGTGGCATGAAAAACAAAAAATGGTGGACAAAACCAGTAGTCCTATGAAAAGAAATTCCAGGATGAGAGTTGTGCAGAACGCCTGACATGAAATCAATCCAAGTAAGAAATATGTGGGTTCTAATAACAATGATTTCAAAAAGAATGGAATGAAATGGATCACCAGTTTTAGCTAGAATAACTAAAAGAGCTGGATTTTATTGCTGACATGATGAAGAAAGTTTCTTCACTTCAAAAAAGGAAAAAAGAAAAACTTTTGGAAAAGCAGAAAACTATGTAAGAAAGCCCATACATAAAGCAAGAAAAACATGACAAATTCTGAGCAATTGATGGGAGAACAAAAAAGGAGATTCCATTTAATTGGGACAATAGGAATATTCTCATTTGTATGACATAGAGACATAACATTGGATCCCTAGAGAGAAAATGTAATCCTAGCACAATACTTGTGTTTGCAATGAAGATTATTTATAGTCATAACAATGAGCGCTCCATATAAGTTTTCAACTTTTAGAATCAATCTTCAAATAAAAGATGGAAGACTTAAAAAATGGTTACATAGGTTATATTAAGCTTGATAACATAAAAGTAAAGCTGACATGACTGAGAGAGGAAAGGGCAAGCAGAAGAAAGAGTGGGAGTGTTAATAACCTCATCCAGTATTATAAGGACTTAAGAAGTTCTGTCTGAAGCTGCTAGATCAAGAAAAGGAAGACAGAGTATTTATTTAGGATGGGAAAGGGAAAACAAAGGTAAGAGAACTCAACTCTTTTTCTTTCATCGTGTAAAATAAATAGATGATATCCTAAATTGAAAATCATTAAAAAAACTAACGTAAGCACAATACTTAAAATTTAAAACAAGAGGGGCCAGCCTGGTGGCGCAGCGGTTAAGTTGGCACATTCTGCTCCGGCAGCCCGGGGTTCACTGGTTCATATCCCGGGTGTGGACATGGCACCACTTGGCAAGCCATGCTGTGGCAGGCGTCCCACATATAAAGTAGAAGAAGATGGGCACGGATGTAAGCTCAGGGCCAGTCTTCCTCAGTAAAAAGAGGAGGATTGGCGGCAGATGTTAGCTCAGGGCTAACCTTCCTCAAAAAAAAAAAAAATCAAAACCAGGAAAGACAAAAAGGGAAGTAGGGCTGGGGAGAGAGGTTTACTATAAAAGCTCTCTATTTTCTTTTTTACCTAATACATATTTGATAAAAATGTTAAAAGAAAAACCTCTTGCCATCGCAATGCCCCAAACTAGTTTAAGAGTTTCATTGGTAAATGAGACATTTTAAAGAACACTTTTGTTGCATACCTGAGATTCTTCTGAGTGGTACTGCACGGATTCCATATTGCCCATAACAGCAGTCCCCAGAACAGACATGAGAGCCATCTTATGATCTGATACTCTCGTTTTCTGCCAAATAACTGCCTAGGGACAAAATGACACACACAACTTTTAATACAATTTAGATTTACTAAACTCAAGTACTTATACCACTTATTTCTATATTTAGCATTCATCTCCAGCCCATATTTTCAGTGTCATTTGGAAAAGATGCATGGGCTATAAAGTCTGAGAGAATTCTGGTTCTGAATTTTAGTAGCTGTATGTTACAATTACAATCTATTCAACCTCCCTTAACCTTCGTTTTCTTCCCTCTTCAAGATAACTAAGAATGTGTATCTCCCAGAGTTGCTGGAAGATGAAAACATACAATGTAGGCAAACAGACAGGCCAGTGTCTGGCATAAAATAGTTTCATTAAATATTAATTCTCCTCCCTCTTCTAATCCTAAACTTCAGAGTATATATTTCAGAGCATATTTAAATTAAATTGCTACTCCAAATAAGGTATTTTATTGAGGATGGACAGCTATGCTACAAGATATCTGTAAACTATCAAACTGGTATAAAAATCTGCGATAATGAAGGGCTGGCCCAGTGGCGCAGTGGTTAAGTTCACACATTCCGCTACGGCGGCCTGGGGTTCACCAGTTTGGATCTCGGGTGTGGACCTACACATCGCTTGTCAAGTCGTGCTGTGGCAGGCGTCCCACATATGAAGTAGAGGAAGACGGGCACAGATGTTAGCTCAGGGCCAGTCTTCCTCAAAAAAAAAAAACCAAAAAAAAAAACTGGGATAATGTAGCTCTTTAAAATTACCTTTGTAATTTTTATTTACAGAGAACTTAGAAAAAGCTAACTCGCAGACATAGAAACTGAACAATGAGCTTCCGTTTTTTTCACTGCACGTTTGTAGTACAGCAGTTTAAGATAATCATGGTTCAGAGAGACTAGACTACAGTTTGGTTGTGAAGTGCAACATCAGGTACTATATATCACAATTTCTTCAGTTAATAAGGTCCAATTACAGTCAAATCTCTTGAGAAACCATAAACACAGACAAAATTCATTCATTCAGCAAATATTCACTTAGCACTTCCTAAATCCTGAGGAAAATGTGTAAAGGGCCTAGGAGAAAACATCAACATTCAAGGGGCAGGTAGAGGAAGAAGAGACTGAACAGGAGTGGTCGCAGAGGCAGGAAGAGCCACAGGAGAGTATGGTGCACAGAACAAGGAAGTAAGCAGAAATAAGTAGTCCTATGTGCCCACTGTCCAGAGATCAAGGTAAGAACAGAGATGTGGCCACAGGATTTAGCAATCAGGAGGGTGAGCACAGTTCCAGGCAAGTCGAGTAAACAAACTCAAATTCAGCGATTGGATATAGTGACTTGGGGGGGAGACAGAAGAGTGACTCTAGACAGCTCTTTCAGAAAGTTTGCCTGCACAGCAAAAGCACACAGAGCAGTAACTGGAGGCAGGCATGGATCAAGGGAGGGTCTTAATATGACACACACGAACAGGAAGCAGTACGGGAAGAGGGGGTCAACAAACAAGGAGGTTTGTAGATTCAATGGCTGGAGGTTAAGAAAGTAAAGTTCCTCTTTGTTCTTTTTTTTTTTTCCTGTAATGTAGAAAGATTATTTGTTGTGAGTGAAAAGACTCTAATTCAGATATCAGATTGTGGAGAAGGTTTGAAAGAGAGAGACACTGAGAGTGACTAGACCAAGGAATTCTGGCCAAATGAACTCCTTAACATGACCAGGAACCTGTGTAGGCAGGAAGAAGTACTAACAAGATTATGTATAATAAAATGAAAGCACACGGATTCATGTTGTCCTCTAACTGGAATGTTAGGGGACAGCTGTGAAGGAATGTGGTCTTCTGGACAAGGTGACAATAATCATTGACTCTGCTTGTTGATTTGTGTCATCTGTAAACCAATCTCAAAGACCAACCTGCTTGGGAAACAAGAAACAGTATAACAACTACTCAATAAGACAAATTACACAATACTTAGTGTAACAGAAAAACCTTTTACCTATTGCCAGGGTTTTACTAATACTAATCAAATAGGAGTTACAATTTATGAAGAACTTAACTAGGCACTACTATTCTAGAAATTACTGTTAATTTTCATAACCATTTCAGGCAGGTATTATCTCATTTTGCAGACGAGGAAACTGACGCTCAAAGAGATTGATTTATCCAAAGAAACATAGATAGTAGGTCACAGAACCATGATTTATACCCCAAGCTTTCTAGCTCCAAACCCTCACTGTTTTTACTCTGCTAACACTTCTCTCCTCTCTAGTCGAAGACAGTAATAAGTTAGGCCCAATTCCAGACCCTGATTGGGAATTCTCAGAGTGTCTCTGACATGCATTTTCATGTATGATTACCCTCCATGGCCATGTGATATGCTATGTAAACTCCAATTAGCTTGAGGGTATTAATGAGTTCTCAAAACAAAATTATTTTTAATCTATTTGATTTACAGATAATTTACCTTTAGAAGAAGGGCAAGGGGTAAAATTCGGGTCCCCAAATCAAAGAAACCACACCAGAATAACAGAAGTCCAAAAAGATCAGGAGCTACTACTATCCTAGCATCCTAAAGTCAGAATATTTTGGAGAGTGCAGCTCTTGGTACCAATCTTAATTTTATTATGCAGATCTCCTTATACCTAAAGATTTCTAAAAATCCCATAATTGTTATAAATACAGATATGCAGTAATTAGTCCCAAAGTACACAGCAAAATGAGAGAAGGAGAAAAACAATTTAGGTATTATTCTATCCTAAATTTCAACTTTTCACTATCTACTGCTTTCAAAGTGATCTGAATCAGAAAAAGGACATAAAGTACATGAAATCAAAATATAGAAATAAATTGTAAACAATTAAAAATTAAGATTTGAGTTCACTGCATATATTTCTAAACAAAGAATTAGTAACTATGTTTTAGTAACTACATTTATACTTAAAGGTCAATACACTAGACTATTTAAAATTGGCACTGCTCCAGGAAACATGGGATATAGAATATATAAATATTCTATAAGGATATAAAATACACAAGTATTTTTAATCCTTAATTTCATCATGTATTGTAATATATAAACACTCAGGAAAAATTACTATTTTTGGAGAAACTCATTTTAAACTTATTCAGCCAATATTTATTGGGCATTTACTTTGTACCAGATTCTATGGTAAAAGCTGGGAATACAAAGATAAAAGGACAAGGTACCAGTTCTCAAGGAGCTAAAAATATAAAAGAAAAGCAACGTATTAAATAATTATAGTGAACCGTGAAAAGTGCTATTACAAAACACAGTGGGAGCACTGCAGAAGAAACTCAAGTCTACTTCACAGAGTGGAGAGACCTGAAAGAAGGAGTTTGCCACTCACAAATCATGGGAAGGGCCTTCCTGACAGACAGAAGAGCACATGCAAAGGCATGGAAGCAGAGAGGCTATGCCTTGCTGGAGATGAAGGCGGACAGAAAGATAGAAGCAAGATCATGAACGACCTAGCATATCATGCAAAGAAATTTAAAGTTTCTCTCACATGCAACGCAGAGTCACTGGAGAAATCTAATTGGGAAAATGCCATGATCAGATATGGATGTTAGAAAGAGATTTTTGGATCTTGAGGACATTATGCTAACTGACAGAGAAAGATAAATACTGTATAATATCACTTACAGGTGGAATCTAAGGACAAACTCGTAGAAATAGAGTAAGATGGTGGTTACCAGGGGATGGTGCTTAGGGGATAGGACAGATGTTGTTTAAGGATATAGACTTGCAACAAGTAGTAAATAAGTCCTAGAGATCTAATGCACAGTATAGAAAAACATAAACAATATTATATTAAAATCATCAAACTTGCTAAGAGATAGCACCTCATTATTCCAACCACTAAAAAAATGAAAATTATGCAATGACAGAGGTGCTAATTATTGCTACAATAGCAATCATATTACAATATATAAGTGTATCAAATGAGTATGCTGTACACTTCATAAATTTACACAATGTCATGTCAACTATATTCCAATTAAAAAAAAGGAATATCTTTCGTAAAAATGGTTTAATGAGAACTGAAACTAGAGCAATACGAATTTTTTAAAAATGTGACTGTATTAATCCAACTCAGAGATTCTCAATGTTTACTGAGGACATGCAAAATGGACGAGGTTCACATTCACAATATATTCCCATAGGCACTGAGGATTGTGTGCAATTCTTGGCACACTAGCTGTAATGCTACTGCTTTCTCTTCCACTCACAAAAATACAGTGGAATGCAAGTCAGTGAAAGTGACATTTACAAGATTATTCCTCTAACTTTTTTTAAGGTAAAACATCTGCACACTTTGGTACTTTACTAATATTAACACTGTGGCTGAGAATCACCAGACTGGGTAAAGGAACCAGGCACATTGGTAAACAGGAAAGAGAACACAGGGATAGACTAAATGATATCAAATAGACTTGATGTGACCTGGTGAGCGATTGCACTTGGAGACGAAGAAAAGGAGAAGAATCAGGAACATAATTGAGTTCCTGGTACCAACAACAGTGTCAGGTACTCAGTAGGGCCCAATAAACACTAATTTGTTGAAGGAGTGAGCAAATGAATACATTTTTCTAGAGAAAAGTAATGCCAGTGGAGTTTAAAACTAGCTCTTTGTTTTTAGAGATTATGATTGCTGGTTGGCATACTACTACATAGGTTAGAAATAATGCCTCTGTCTACTACTTTAGGAAATCCAAAGCCAACTTCGCCTTCTTTTATTTTTCTAAATATAATAGTTTTATTGAGATATAATTCATACATGATACAATTCAATCATTTTAAGTGTACAATTCAATGATTTTTAGTACATTTACAGAGTTGTGCGACTATCACCATAATCTAATTTTAGAACGATTTTATTACTCCAAAAAAAAAACCCTATCCCCATGAGCAGTCACTCCCCATTTCCTCTCATCTTCCCCCTAGGCAATCACTAATTTACTGTCTTTCTCCAGAAATGTGAATACTTCGGGTATTTCATATAAATGGAATCATACATAAATAATCTTTTGTGAGTGGCCATCAATCTTAGGTGATGCCTAAGATATACATCTTGGCTGTTGATTAATGCAAAGATGCTATTTCACTGCGTGACCTGCTGAATCGCTAATATACAGAATTGCAAAAAGATCACTTAAGAAAATAGGTTCTAAAAAAGCTGTGAAACATGAGAACCATTAAATGTGATTTTTTTTTAAGTAAATACTGCTAGTAGTGCTGGAGCATTATTTCACACTAGGCAATTATTGCATCAGACCAAGGGAGCTAACTCAGGAGCATTTTCTAAACTAGTTACAGTTGGGCTAGCAATAAATGATAAAGAGGTCTGCCAACAAGTTAAATCTTCACTATTACTTAGGCAATTAAAATTCATTTTCAAAACAGGATGCATTATTAAAGAACTAAACAATAAAATGTGGTAATTAAAAATTTAAAATCTAGAAGAAACTGAATTTTTAAATACTACATTTTCTACAACAAATAGTTTTTAATTTGCTGTCCCTACCATTGCATCAATCCTATACTATTTTCTAAAATAGAGATTTTCTTTTTACTTCCTGAAATTTTTCATATATTTTGCCCTTAGGCTGAAAGCTTAACATGTGCTAAAAATACACACACATATCCCCATATGTTTTCTATCTAGGTCACACAAGTTGGAGCATCTGGATGTGCCAAGTAAGAATCTGACTCCAGTCAGTATGATGACAGTGCAAAAACACCTCAATCAAAAATATATTATTACATGCACATCACGTAATTGATTGAAGTTAGCCAAATATATCTTGCCACTGTTCCTACTTCACTGACATACCCTATTTGAAAGAAATGAAGCTCGATGAGAATATTCAGTATTTAATTAGTAAACCTCAGGTGTGAAGGCAATTTGTGATAATGGAGAAAAGGAGGTTGCACACAGATGATGCACAATTAACTAAAAAGTGCAATGCTAATAATAATAAGACTGCCTGAGCAAAAGTGACTCCTTTTAGAATACGAAATAAAAAGTATACATATTGGCCTAGAGTACAACTAAACTTTGTGCAACTTTATATGCACAGATGTACTAAGCAGCTCACATGTGAATTTCTTAAAAGTCAGAAGTTTCAACTACTTCCCAGGTCTTACAAGTTGATATAACTAGATCTGTATCTATTGCTAGCTACTCCTGGATAGATATTTGTACTAACTCTGGTTAAGGAAGGGCAGGAACACAAACACAATATAAGAAAAGGCAATTTTCTCCCACACGGGCAATATGACAACAATATTAGCTATAGAAGCCTATCACTAAGACATTACTAAATGTTTTCAAACCAGTATAAAATTATGGATTATTACATCACAATATCAATACTATTGTTAAAACAACATCACATTCTATTAACATAATAAGCATTAATGTGATTTGATTCTTGTTAATAAGCAGCCTCAGACTTTAAAAAAGGATTCTATCTTAGTAAAATTTATTCAGCAAAATTCTGAATTTAAATCTCTTATCCTTACTTCTACTCTACTTAAATGTTTCTTACTTTATCTTATATTCATTTTTTGGAATAGAGTATGCAAAATTATTTTCCTGAAGATTACAAAGAAATTAGTACCAGTAACTTTACCCACGGAAGGGAGGCTTATAGGAGCTAGGCAGATGAGGAAGAAAGATGAGAGTAAATTTTTCACTCTACCTTTTCATACATTCTGGTTTTTCAAAGATTGAAAGGTATGATTTATTCAAAAAATTAAACAAAAATTAAAAAACATAAAGTTAATCTTTGCAGAGCTTTCAAGGGAGATTGCAGAGACTCATTCTTTGTGGTCTTTAAAACAAGAAAGCTTATTTCCAGTTGCTAATCAAATCTTGTCTTATCTACAACACAAATGTTTTTCTTGTCTAGACCCTCTGCTCCATGCTCTGTGCCACAGCCTGGACTTCTTCAATTACACAACTGCTAAACATAATTTGGGCCATCCTGCAACTGCCATTAGAATTATCTTATTTAGTTAGTCTCCTACTGAAACTCCTTATTTTGTTTCCTTCTGGCCACTTGGTAAGAAGTCCTTATTCCCATGTAAGGTATACAGGTCCTTTAGAACTCAGATGCAAGCAACCTTTCTAGCCTCATCTCTTAGTTTCCTACTTCAGCTTTCTCTGACCTCCAATGACTCCTTGAGCTGGCATGTGTTTTGAATACCTCTGCTCACCTAGTCTTTCTCAAGAACCAGTTCTAAGGCCACCTCCTCTGAAAATCCTTTCTGAACCTAACCAGAGTCTAATAACTGCCTCCAGATGACCCAGACTTGTCAACAGTGTTTACAGAAAACCCTTCAGATCAGACCTTCTGGTCAACTCTTTAATCTTGGAAACTTTAGGGAATCATTACTTCCCTTCATATTCAACTTTACAGAAAAGGTTATTTGCAAATCAAGATGCTGTTGCTTTATAACAACATTTTCAGGCTTTTCTCTTTATTTTCACTTAATAGAACATCTTATCTATTAGTTTTGTTTTTCATGAGACTTCTCTAAACTTGGTATTACTTTTCCCTAACTCATTCTAAATGAAGCTACCCCAGCCAGCTCTTCTACAACACAACTCCATCCTCTACATAGTTCTCTAGTTCTCTTTTCAGATCAAGAGCAATAATGGATAGAAAATTCAGACAGAAGATCAATAAGGAAACAGAGGACCTGAACAACACTATAGATCAAAGAGACCTAGCAGACATATACAGAACATTCCCCCAAACAGCATCAGAATATACATTCTTCTCAAGCTCACAGCGATCCTTCTCCAGGATAGAGAATATGTAGGGTCACAGAACAACTCTTAACAAATTTAAGAAGACTGAAACATACCAAGTATTTTTTCTCACCACAATGGAATGAAATTTGAAATCAGTAGCAGAAAGAAAACTGGAAAATTCACAAAATGTGTAAGTTGAACAACACACTCTTGAACAACCATTGGGTCAAAGAAGAAACCAAAAAGGAACTTACAAAATACCCTGAGATAGGGGCTGGCCCCGTGGCCGAGTGGTTAAGTTCGCGCACTCCGCTGCAGGCGGCCCAGTGTTTCGTTAGTTCGAATCCTGGGCGCGGACATGGCACTGCTCATCAGACCACGCTGAGGCAGCGTCCCACATGCCACAACTAGAAGAACCCACAACGAAGAATACACAACTATGTACCGGGGGGCTTTGGGGAGAAAAAGGAAAAAATAAAATCTTTAAAAAAAAAAAAAAATACCCTGAGATAAATAAAAATGAAAACACAACATACCAAAACTTACAGGATGCAGCAAAAACAGTACTAATAGGGAGGTTCACAGTGATAAACACCTACATTAAAAAAGAAAGATATCAAATAAACAACCTAACTACATACCTAAAAGGAGCTAGAAAAAAGAACAACAGGGGCCAGCTCGGTGGCCTAGCGGTTAAGCGCACACGTTCCGCTTCCGCAGCCTGGGGTTCACCAGTTCGGATCCCAGGTGTGGACATGGCACTGCTTGGCACACCATGCTGTGGTAGGCACCCCACATATAAAGTAGAGGAAGATGGGCACAGATGTTAGCTAACGGCCAGTATTCCTCAGCAAAAAGAGGAGGATTGGTAGCAGTTAGCTTAGGGCTAATCTTCCTCAAAAAAAAAGGAAAAAAAAGCCACAAGAGAAAAACAACTTTTTATGTACAAGGGAACCTCCATAAGGCTATGAGCAGATTTTTCAGCGGAAACTTTGCAAGCCATTAGAGAGCTGCATGATATATCAAAGTGCTGAAAGGAAAAAACCTTCCAACCAAGAATTTTCTACCTGGCAAGGTTATCATTCAGAATCGAAGGACAAATTAAGAGTTTTCCAGATAAGCAAAGCTAAAGGAGTTCATCACCACTAAACCAGCCCTACAAGAAATGTTAAAGGGACTTCTCTAAACTGAAAAGAAACACTACCAATTAATAAGAAGGAAACATATGAAAGCAAAAAATCTCACTGAAAAAGGAAACTATATAGTAAAGGTAGTGTATAAATCACTTACAAAGTAAGTATGAAAGACAAAACCAAAAACAGCAAAATTAACTAAAATGACACTAACTAGTTAAGGGATGCATAAAATAAAAGGATGTAAAACATGACATCAAAAATATAAAACATGGAGGGGGAGAAAAAATGTAAAGTTTTGGCATGTGTTCAAATTTAAGTTGCTATCAACTTAAAGCAGACTCTTATACACATAAGTTATATATGAACTTCATGGTAACCACAAAGCAAAAACTTACAGTAAATACATAAAAGAAAATGAGAAAGGAATCTAAACAGAACACTAAAGAAAACTATCAAATTAGAAGGGAAGACAAAAAGAGAAGAAGAAAGGAATAGAGTGAAACTACAAAACAGCCAGAAAACAATAAACAAAATGGCAATAAGTACATACCTATTAATAATTACTTCAAATGTAAATGGACTAAATTCTCCAAAGACACTGAGTGGCTGAATGGATAAAAAAGACAAGACCCATGTCTGTGCTGCCCTCAAGAGACTCCCTTCAGAAGTAAGGACACACACAGACTGAAAGTGAAGGGAGGGAGAAAGACACTTTATGCAAATGGAGAAGAAAGCTGGTACAGCTATACTCATAACAGAACAAACAGACTTTAAAACAAAGACTGTAATAAAAGACAAAGAAGGGCATTACATAATGATAAAGGCGTTGATCCAGCAAGAAGACATAAGATTTATAAATATACATGTATCCAACATAAGAGCGCCAAAATATATATAGCAAATATTAATGGACCTAAAGGGAGAAACTGACAGCAATACAATAACAGTAGGAGACTTTCACACCACACTTACATCAATGGATAGATCATCCAGACAGAAAATTAATAAGGAAAATAGTCCTTAAACAACACATTAGACCAGAAAGACTTAACAGTATATACAGAACATTCCATCCAACGAAACACTAATTCGAAAAGATATGTGCACTCCTATGTTCACTGCAGCATTATTTACAGTAGCCAAAATATGAAAACAAGCTAAGTGCCCATCAATGGATGAACGGATAAAGAAATGGTATATGAATATAAATACATACATAGATACACCATAGAATACTACTCAGCCATAAAAAACAAAGGAATCTTGCCACTTGTGACAATATAGATGGACTCGAGGGTATTATGCTAAGTGAAATACGTCAGATGAAGAAAGACAAATACTGTATGATTTCACTCATATGTGGAGTCTAAAAAAACAAAATAAGCAAGCAAACAAAACAAAAACAAACTCATAGATACACAGAACAGATTGGTGGTTACCAGAGGGGAAGGAGGTTGAAGGCTGGGTGAAATGGCTGAAGGGGGTCAATTGTCTGGTGATGAATGCTAACTAGACTTTTCGTGGTGATCACTTTGTAATATATACAGATGTCGAATTATAATGTTGTACACCTGAGACTTACATAATGTTAGATACCAATTTTACCTCAATAAAAAAAAAGAAACCACATGATCATCTCACAAGATGCAGAGAAAGCATTTGACAAAACTCATCATCATCTCATGATTAAAAACTCTCAACAAACAAGCAATAGAAGGAAGTAACAACACAATAAAAGCCATGTATGAAAAACTCATAGCTAACACCATACTCGATGGTGAAAAACTGAAAGCTTTTCCTCTAAGATCAGGAACAAGGCAAGGATGCCCATTTTTGCCACTTCTATTACCATAGTATGGAAAGTCCTGGCCAGTGCAATTAGACAAGAAAAAAAAAGGCATACAAATCAGAAAGGAAGAAGTAAAACTGTCACTGTTTGCAGATGACATGATCCTACATATAGGAAACCCTAAAGACTCCATAAAAAGACCTGTTAGAACTAACAAATTCAGTAAAGTTGCAAGATACAAAATCAACATACAAAAATCAGTTGCAATCTATATACTAAAAATAAACTATCTGAAAAAGAATTAGAAAAACAATTCCATTTACAATAGCACCAAAACAAATAAAATACTTAGGAAAAAATTTAACTAAGGAGATGAAAGACTTGTATACTGAAAACTACAAAATATTGATGAAAGAGATTAAAGATGACAAACAAATGGAAAGGCGTCCTGTATTCAGAGATTTAAAGACTTAATATTTTGTTAAAATGTCCATACCACCCAAAGTAATCTACACATTCAATGCAATCCCCATCAAAAATCCCAATGGCATTTCTCACAGAAATAGAAAAAAACAATTCTAAAACTCATATGGAAGCACAAAAGATCAGAAATAACCAAATCAATCCTGACAAAGAAGAAAAAAGCTGAAGGCATCACATTTCCTGACTCAAAAAATACTACAAAACTACAATAATCAAAACAGTATGGTACTGGCATAAAGACAGACCTGAAGATAAAGAGAAGAGAATAGAGACACCAGAAATAAAACCATGCCTATATGGTCAGTTGATGTCTGACAAGGGTGCCAAGAATACACAATAGGACGGCTGGCCCACTGGCGTTGCCGTTGGGTTCATGTGATCCACTTCAGCGGCCCAAGGTTCACGAGTTCAGATCCCAGGTGCAGACCTACATACTGCTCATCAAGCCATGCTGTGGTGGCATCCCACATACAGAATAGAGGAAGACTGGCAAGAGATGTTAGCTCAGGGTCAATCTTCCTCATCAATAAAAAAAAGTATACACAATGGGGAAATGACAGTCTCTTCAACAAACAGTGCTGGGAAAACTGGATATCCACATGCAAAAGAATGAAATTAGACCTTTATCTTATACCATACACAAAAATCAATTCAAAATGGATTAAAGACTTAAATATAAGACCTGAAACTGTCAAACTCCTAGAAGAGAACATAAGAGAAAAGCTTCATGACACTGGTCTTAGCAATGATTTCTTGGAATATAACACAAAAAGAACAAGCAACAAAAGAAAAAATAGACAAGTGAGACTATATCAAACTAAAAAGCTTTTGTACAGCAAAGGAAGTAATCAACAGGGTGAAAAGGTAACCTACGGAATGGGAGAAAATATTTGCACACCATATATCTGATGATTAATCTCCAAAATATATAAGTAACTCCTACAACTCAATAGCAATAACACTTAGTAACCCAATTAAAAAACGGGCTAAGGACTTGAATATTAGCACTCCCATGTTCACTGCAGCACCATTTACAATAGCCAAGATGTGGAAACAACCTAAAGGTCTGCTGATGGAAGAATGATAAAGAAAATGTGGTGTATACACACAGCAGAATATTATTCATCCTTTAAAAAGATGGAAATTCTACAATATATGACAACATCGAAGAATCTTGAGGCTTTTACGCTAAGTGAAATAAGCCAGTCACTGAAAAAGCTAACAGAATCAAACAAATACTGCATGATTCCACTTACACGAAGTATCTAAAATAGTCCAATTCATAAAACCAAAGAGTGGAATGGTGGTCCCCAGGGACTGTGGGGAAGGGGAAATAGGGAGTTACTAATGAACAGGCATAAAGTTTCAGTTAGCAAGATGAATAAGTTCTAGAGATCTGCTGTACAACACTGTAACTCTAGTCAACAATACTGTACACTTAAAAATTTGTAAAGAGAGAAGATCTCCTGTTAAGTATTCTTACTATAATAATAGAGGAAAAAAAAAAAACCCACAGACCCTAAGCTTCTAACAGTCCCATCAGCTGGCTCCCTGATACTATTCCTTTTCCCATACATCCTATTTCATTCAGGCACACATCCCAATGATAACCTTATAGTTCTTTATTCTTCTAATTTTTGTGCCTTTTTAAAAAAACAAGCAACAAATTTTAAGGCTAACAAATAACAATACCCAGCCTAACTTGACTAATTAACAAAGACTTTCTATTGATGAGGTAACAATAACTTCACTTTAAAAGTTTTGTTTGATTCTACTAGCTTCTTTTTTTTCAGTGAAATCAAAATTAAGTCAAAGTAATTCATGAAGGTAACTACATATTATAGAAGAAAGTCAGATGCACCCATCCAGGGATAAAAAGGGGATGTGTTATTACCATTTTCCTAGGCATATAAGTTAAATAAATCAGATATCCTCAAATCTTTTCTGTTCTCCATTTTCTATATGCAGTTGAGCCAACCAGTCTCATTGACTCTTCCTTGTAAGAGCTATCACAGACACACTGTGCTTTCTACGCCCAATATGTTTATCCTAATTCAGGCCCCTAGTGCCTGGATTTTTGCTATAGCTTCCTACCTAGTGTCACTGCTTATAGCCTCCTATAATTCTTCCCTGCACACTACTGCCAAACTGTCAGAGGTAACACCTTTATCAAGTCACTTCCCTACTCCCAATTTTTTACTTAAAAAAGAAAGATTCTGCCTAGCGTTCAAGATCCTTTATAGTTTAGACTCAAATTATCTTTTAGGATTTATCTTCCTCTATTCCTTTATACAAAATACCTACTCACGTAAACTGACTTATTCACTGCCTCTGAATGTGCTCTGCGCTTTCCTACCTACATCTTTTACGTTCATACGATTTCTCTACTTAGGATGATCTTGATCCATTTTCCCACATTACCAAGTTCTACTGTAATAGAATCCCCCTATAACCCACCTATGGGGGGGTAGGTGGGTGGAAGTCATAGGTGAGATCACTTTTACAGGTTGATCCTACTCCACTGAATCAGTAACACCCACCTGCCAACTGGCCAAAGTCAGCCCTCCCTCTTCTGTGACTTTCTATGAGTCCCCCAAAAGGAAAGGGAAGATCTCGAGTATAAGAGCTAATACTTGCTGTTTTGCCACCTCTCTGTTCCAGTTGCTATCTCGAATCCTCAGTGACACCATCTGCCCCTGTATCTTAGGTGCTTTAACACCTAAGCTCATAATCCAGTATGGGCTAGTGGCATCAACGTGATGCAGTGTTCCTGTCCTCCATGCTCTGAATCCTGGATCACACTCATTCATTTAACACATATTTTCTGAGCACCTGACATGAAGTACTACTGTAAGCACTAGGGATACAGTAGTGAAAAAACAATCAAAAATCCTTCCCTTAATGGAAATTATATTCAGAGAAAGAGAGACGATAAATCAAGATAAGTACAATATTTAGTATAGTAGATGGTGTTAAGTTTTAAGAAGAAAAATAAAGCAAGAAAAGGTATGGGGCAGGGGAAATGGTGGCAATTTTAGGGTGGCTAAAGAAAGCCTCACTGAGAAGGTTACGTAAAGACCCAAAGATGAGGATTAAGCCAGATTTACAGCAGAAGAATATTCTAGGCAGAGGAATTACAAATACAGAGGTCCTGAGTTGCAAGTATGACTAGCAGGTTCGAGGAACAACAAGGAGGCCAATTTAGCTGAAGCAAAGTGAGCAAGAGGAAAGAAGTAAATGAGATCAGATGCAAAAGTGGGTCAGATCATCTATAACAGGGGTCAGCAAACTACAGCCCAAGGGCCAGATCCAGCCCACTGCCTGTTTTTTTTTACGTTTTACTGTCAATGGTTGCTTTCCTGCTACAACAGCAAAGCTGAATAGTTGTCAAAGAGACTGTATGGCCACCGCCACAAAAGATAATCCTTCTAGAGACCCAGAAAACTAGAGAGGGAGCCACCATACTCACTACCAAATTGCCATGGCCAGTTTTCTGGGTTTCTGTTCCCAGCTAAGGCCCTGCCTCTTCCCAGACTGACTGAAACCAGAGATATTCAACTCTTCAAAGCTGTGCCATCATTTTTCCAGACTTCAAAATAAACAAACTGATCCCAATAAGCCTTAACGCTCATGTAACATGGAGGTGGGGTGGGCAGGAAGTCATTCCTTCAATTATTTCTATTTTGCAACAGCTAAAACCTCCTTATATCAAGGATATCCAAGTCAGCTTTTGCAATACCAGTAGGCCTCTAATTATAAAGACAAAATGCAATTCAAAACAATTTTTAAAACCACAACTGATATTTTAGGCAAATGAAAATGTTCACAAAAATCGACAAGTATGAAGTACGAAAGTATTCCTTACTTGAAATTATACATTTAACATTATGTTCCAAACTGATGGTCTACAAAATTATTCATGCACATATGAAATAGCTAAGAATACTAAATTGTTTCAGATATTATCACATTAAGAAAAACTAATTCTGGGAAATAACTACTTTATAAATGAAAATATACACAGCAGGACCTCAAAGGGATTCAGCTATTACAACTAAAGCGAAAACCGTAGTGCTCATCTAAGGAATGGCTCCAGCATTTCTCCAAATAATATCTACTTTAAATAAACTCACTGAATCCACTTGTAAATTATTTCTCTTTGGCTGTCTCATTATTCAATATGCTTTCAAGGAACATGGTGATGAAAGAAGAAAAATACCTCTTTCTAACATAACCATACTGGCAAGAACATCAACATTATCAGTATTCAAAGAATGTCTTGGCAGGTTAAACCTTCATAAAAAGAAGGAACACTATCTAATCCAAGATGTCAAAATAGCAATAGTACTTCTCATATTATGTGCAATATGATTGTTTGTTTCTAATGCAGAAAAAAATTTCAAAAAAAGAAAAGAAGCCAACAGTGTCATATTTAAACTTTAAGCAAAGGGAAAAAAAAAAAATTCTTCAGAAAAGCAGACAAAGAATGATAAAAGTAAGCAGGTTTAAAAGAAAAAGGCTAAGAGCAGAGGAGGACTCAAGGTTCAAAAAGATTTATGATATTGTGTCAATGCCATTTTGGGAGGTTTAACAATATATTTGAACAGTTGAGGCACAACAGCACTATTAAGAAGTAGAAAAGTAGAAACATAATTTGTACTAAGAGAAAAAAGCTTGACGATAAAGGCTGCTTGTTCTAATTCAGTCCATGATTTCCTTATGTAATAAGAGCTAATCACTTTTCTACAAGACTTTCGATCGTCTTACATTACCTTCTTAGTATAACACTCTCAGCATACTCTCCAGGACTTGAACTGCATCTGAAACTACTGAAGGCCAGCAAGAGACTTGTGTTTGCTCAACATAACTTCAGATACAGTATCCTCCAAAAATAATAAAATGTAGTATATTACAAAATACTGTTTCCATTCTCAAAAGAAAATGCCTACACTGATGATTTTACACTGGTTGGGAAAATAATATAAACTTATCCAAAGCTTAGAAAATATACATTTGACTTTAAATTTAAATACTTCCATTACATGAGGCAATAATCTTGTTTTATTCTTCTATTATGTTTTCTCTTACTCAAAACTCTTCCCTTTAATTATACCTGCTTTTCTTTTATAAATATGCAGTTCCTACCTTCATATTTTACCTTTTCCATCTGTTTTCCCTTCCTGCTCATTGTTTCTTCTGTCCTTGATCTTTTCTTAACTTGGGTACATTCAACTTTTAATTACTAACTGTCCTTGGGATCAAGAGGTCATAGGGTTATTTATATTAGCAGGATGAGCCTCCATCCATCAACATCCTGAGGAATCATAGCATGGCAGAGCTGGAAGGGATCTCAAGGTATCATTTGGTTGAACTCTATGCCAGCAGGAACAGGTGGCTGACTATTCTTAATGTTTTTTTTTCTTTTTTATTTTTTTTAAGATGACCAAAGATTTTTGATCATAAATATTCCACCACAGCTTGGTTTAATACAGAAGCTTCTCAATAAGAAGTAAAAAGACACGGAGTAGGAAAAAAACTGGATGAAAAAGAGTTATGACCTCAGCACTATTTCTTATTGTAAAATATAAAACAATTCCTTTGATCACTCTGAGTTTCATGTTTCCCACACAAATAGAGATAATGCTATTTAACTCACAAAGTTATTCTAAGTGCTCTGAAACCTGGAAAAGAACCATATAACCATAGCATTAAATTGGGAAGACAACACAGCAGACAGTAAACAACCTGCACTCTGTAGGCATGCTAAGTTTCAAACCCCATCACGACAATTTACTAGCTGTGCAACATGGAGCAATGTATTAAACCTCTCTGAGTTCAGGTCAGAGGACGACAGCAAAACTAATGTAATGTCTACTTCACTCAGTTCTGCTGTGAATTACAGGAGTTTAATGCACCTAGCATAGGTTCTGGCATTGTATAGGTGCTCAATAAATGTTAACTCCTTACTCCCCTTCAGGTTCCCACACTTCTGCTGTGTGGTTCTGCTCTCCTTCCATTAAATGTTTCAAAGTGCACATGTGGAATTTTATAAAAAGAGAATAATCAGAAAATATGTAAACCTGTCTTTCCCCTAAGATTTATCAAGCAACAAGAATTTATCAGCCGTGCTTTGAAAATGGAAAGAAATGAGGTAGAGTTTCCTTCAAAAAGCAAACAAAAAAGCTCTTGCAAAGAAGAAACAGTTTAGAAAAGAAGGTGAAAATGTCACTAAATTGTGAACACCTTAAAGGAAAACAACAATCTTATTCATTTTCATATTTAGAAAGCAATCAAACGTTTCCTAGATGGGAAAGTCTGTTCGCTGAATCACTGACCTTAGAAATTAAGAAACGAAAGGTTCAATTAGATGTCATATAGATATTAGGTAACAAAGTAAAGATACTCTTTATATAATACAGATAAAACTAAACAAATGTGGATTTTTTTTTTTTAAAGGTGAGGCAGACTGTCGCTGAGCTAACATATGTGCCAATCATCCACTATTTTTTGTATATGGGATGCTGCCACAGCATGGCTTGATGAGCAGTGTGTAGGCCCATGCCTGGCATCCAAAGACATGAACCCTGGGTCACCAAAGTGGAGCGTGCAAACTTAACCACCATGCCACCGGGCTGGCCCCTGGACAAATTTTTAAAAGAAGACTCTTTACATATCTAACTGATTTAGATAAAATACATTATCCCTTTATATCATATATCAAAAAAATCTTACAGAAGTACAATAATGCTTACCTTGTTATGTACAAAAACAATCCTTAAGTCAGGTTTAAGTATACCATAGCTTATGAGGAGATCCTGGACCTTTTTTATTTCATCTTTACATTTTTTAGCAGTTGAATAAAACTGCTTTCTTACAGGTAGATTCTTAAACAATTTTAAAGCAGTTACAGTTGTACCTGTTGGCAGATAAGAGGGAAGCACATTTAGATGTGAAAGGAACTTCACAGATCTTTAAACCAGACACAATCAGTAATTAACCCCTCTGTCATTAAAGGTCAGTCCTCCTCCAACTCTGGGAACCCAAAGAAGACTCAATTTCGCAAGCTGTTCCGATCCTATGCTAGACTCCTCTCTCTCTAACAGGACTGATCTGCTAAGTATGGTCTCTTCTATGTTGTCTACAAGAATAACCTTCATTTCTACCACTGCAGAGAAACACAGGCTCACCAGAATGCATATCTTAAGAAATGTTGGTATTCAAAACACCTGAGGATGATGCTTATTCTGCACTTTAAAATACAATATATAGGTGGCATAAGGCTACAGAACATATGTGTTAACCTTAATTATTCCACTAAAAATCCTTATCTGAAGTAATATCTAATTGCCTGGTTTAATTTATCCTCATCTTCTGAACAACAACAAATATTCAAAACACAGGATAATCTAACGAAAGGTCTTTTTTTAATTGTGAATTTATTTAACTAAAAAGTTGAATAAAGGTTTAAAAATTACACTGCTTAAATACCAGGTTGATAATTAGGTCTTGTTGAAAAAAAAAACAGGAAATTAGGACTAGGTGTTTTCTCATGGCCATATATCATAAGTGTGTTTTTCAAACACTGAGGAACTCTTAAAAGTACGAGTGACCAGCTAATCCAGACTTATTAAATCAATCTCCTCATGTGATTCTAATGAATGTACCGCCAGCGTTTAGAAACAAAGCAGTGAGGAGTCAAAAAATCAATTTAGTATAGAGTCTCTCAACCTTGGCACTATGGACATTTGTTGTGGGGCTGTCCTGCGCATTGTAGGATGTGTAGCTGCATCCCTGGCCTCTACCCACTAGATGCCAGTAGCATGTAATGCAGCTGTAACCATCAAAAATGTCTCCAGACATTGCCAAATGTCCCCTAGGGGACAAAATTGCCCTCGGTTGAGAATTACTGATTTAGTATACAGCAACTAGGATTTTAAAAATAAAATAAAAAGTCTAGAATAGACTAAATGAGAATAGAAAATAGGGTGCATCATACCCTATAGTAAGGGTATATGTTGTTTCACGAAATTTTTGCTTTAATTAGCTTTGTATAAACTGGGTTGCTATGTAAAATGTATTTCTTACTGTGAATCAGAGTCAAAAAGGCTGAAAGTTGCTACAATAGGTCAATCAGTGATCTGCTAACAGCAAAGTGGAAAAAACACAAAGAAATGGCAATCATGAAGGAAATGTAAGACTTAGAAAGCCTAGAATAAAATCAGGAGTTCCAGGAAGAGAAAAAGAAACAAATGGAGATGTAATTAAATAAATAACAGAAGAAAATTCTCTTGAGTTAAAGGTTCGAGTGCAGATTCCAAGAGCTTATTGCATTACAAGTAGGAATATTTAAAAAAAAAAAAAAGGCACCACATTTCACTGGAAATCCTAAATTTTAAGGACAAGGAAAAAATTGTACAAACTTCCAGACAGAACAAGTTCCTTGTGAAGAAAGATCAGCACCAAATTTCTTACCTATAACACCAGAAGACAGTCTACAAACTATTGAGGGGTACCTAAGAAACCTACACCCAGTCAAGATACGTACAAGGGCAAAATGAACACACTTTTGGACTTGCAAGGATTCCGAAGTAAATCACCCAAGTATATCTGATGAAAATAGTGGAGATGAACACTAACCAAATGACAATTACATGAAAACAGACTTCATGACAAGAGAAGATGAGAAAATAATCTTCACAAACAAAGACTCTTAAGAGCTAAATGTAAAGAGAAGATGACAATGTGGCCTGCATTTGCAATGTAACTGTTAAATAAGGATTCCTGAAATGAAACAGAGATGATGTAGGGAAAAGCCTAACAATAGCCTGGAACTCAATGTTTTTTAAACTATTAGTAGTAATTAATACTGGACAACTGGAGTATCGGGCTCGGGAATAAAACAAGATAAAGTGTACAGGGCCCTATGTAACCTTGACTACGGCAATCTCCTTTCCTACCAATGTCCTTCCTCCTGCTCCTCCAACACTCCAGACTTATTTCTACCTCAGGGCTTCTGCACATGTTCTTTCCCCTACCCTTTGCGTGGCTAATTCCTTTATCGATCCTCAGATCTCAACCTAAGCATCATCTTTTTAGACAATCCATGCCTGAATGGTCTATCAAAGGTTGTTTCTCCCAAACTGAAACCATGTTTTATTTCTTCCTATAAATTATCAATATTTAAAAAGACTTGTATCTGCCTCCCCTCTTAGAACACAAGAAGCATGAGAGCAAGTGACTGTCTACCATGTTTGCCATTACATCCCCAGCACCTCAAACAATGACTAATAATCTGTAGGCATGTAACAAAAAATTCTTGAGAGGGCAGCTCAGTGGTGTAGTGGTTAAGTTAGCCCGCTCTGCTTCAGTGGCATGGGGTTCGCAGGTTCGGATGCTGGGTGCAGACCTAGCACTGCTCGTCAAGTCATGCTGTGGCAGCATCCCACAAAAAACAGAGGAAGACTAGCACAGATGTTAGCTCAGCAACAATCCTCCTCAAGCAAAAAGAGGAAAATTGGCAACAGATGTTCACTCAAGGCCAATCTTCCTCACCAAAAAAAAAAAAAAAGTTTGAATACATGAACAAATGAATGAATGCACAGAAGAACAAAAACAAGAGAAATAGGTAATAAGAATAAACCCTGTATTTAGTTATAGGATACATGGTATTTTTGTAATTTTGAAAGAGAATTTACTAAAATATAGAAAAAATAAAACAAGGTAAGGGAAAAAAAGATATTTGTGGAAAGGACCAGAGGTAAAGCTGTATTTCTACTTTGCTCACATGATGTTTTTCTGCTTCTTTTCTCTTGATCAGGTGCTTCATTACCAACAATTACAAAATTTTTTTTGCCTTCCTCCAGCTTTATGTAGGTTATTTCCTTGGCCTAAGTGCACACGTCACTTCCACACTCAGAACTAAAGTCCTTGGAACACCGTGGTATTCCTCACTGGTCACACTGTGGTGCTACTATTCTCTGCCTTAGGAAAGTAAATAGGTCACCGTCAAGCTGTGAGGTAAAGTTGACAGAGGTCAAGGAGTGCATGCGCTCAGCGATCAGAAGAGGCATGCACTCTAAACAGGAGTGAACACTCACACCAGAATCCACATTAGACACTATTCTCAGAGCTCTCTTACACCTTCTTCTCATCTCACTCTATGTTCTCTAGATATCCCCTCCGCTGCCACAGCTTCAACTACCACCCATATGCCAAGGATTCTTTTATCAAAGCTGTAAGAAACACCACACTTTCATGAACCTCTAAAAAAGAAAAAAACATGCCAATTAAACCATGACACAACGCCTTAACACGGTTTTCTGAAACACATAAACTGGTCATACCAGCCTCTCATCTTTTTGAAATTTCTTTTATCTAGCCCCACAGATATTCCAATTTTCTCTGGTTTCTTCAATTCCAACACTTGGCATTTGATAGCAATCCTTTTGCACGTAACACAGCTTTATTTACTTGTGGCTATTTTCCCTTTTTTGGGTCTCATAAGCATTTGTTTGTTGCTTTGCAAGAAAATATGAAATTGTTTATTCCTCCAATGAATGCATAAATCACCAGTAATACAGAAAATTCCCTGTCCAAAACAGATTTGGGGAGGCCATTAATTATAAGCCACAACTGTTTTTAGGGATGTCAAAATGTGACAAAAGGTGCATCTTAGAATTGACTAGGATATGTATCTAAGACCTCCAGCATCGAGTTACATATAGATGTTTATTCAACATCATCAGCCCTCCTCACAGCCCGAAGACACCTCCAATCAATCACACCCAGACCTCACTATCTTCCTCCTTCAGTCTGATACCACACCTTTCCTCACTTCTCATATAACGCTGACATCCAACAGCTTCCAAAGGCAGATACTCTAGATTTAATTGATTCATCCCTCTACCTCATACTGTCAATATCGCGTAAGTCATCTAGGTCTATCCATTCTACCTCAGAAATCTCAAATCTATGTCAAGTCTCTTCCCTTCCCTCAAACCTTAATTCAACATAACATCTCTTACACAGTAAGACACAATTTATGGTAGGAGTCATAATGTTCTACAGGTTAATTTTGTAAATAACATGATATTCATCTTCTACCTAAAAAGTTTCAATAGCTCACTGCTGGTTGCAAGAGATACAAACTTCTTAGCATAATATAACAGGCTCTTCATAATCTAACATCCAAGCTATCATATTTAACCTAATCTCCTGCATCTACTACCTCCAAACGCTGTCACTGAACTCTACGTCATTCTTAGTGTGCCTTTTTTATCTACTTTATTGAGGTTTTAGCTATACTTCTTTGTATTGTTTTTGTGGTACTCTAGAGATTATGATATACGTTCTTAAAGTATCACAGTCTACCTTAATTACCATAAAATGAATTATACTTCACAATGCAACAACCTTGAAACAATGTAATTCCACTTACTCTCCTGTCTTTTGTAATATTTTGTCCTGCATTTCTATACATTATAAACTCCACAGCATATTGTTCTGTATACATGTATTGTTTTTGAGGAAGATCAGCCCTGAGCTAACATCTGCTGCCAATCCTCCTCTTTCTGCTGAGGAAGACTGGCCCTGAGCTAACATCCATGTCCATCTTCCTCTACTTTATATGTGGGACATCTACCACAGCATCGCTTGATGAGCGGTGCCAAGTCCGCACCCAGGATCCGAACCGGCAGACCCCAGGCCACCGAAGCAGAACGTGCAAACTTATCTGCTGCGCCACCAGGCCGGCCCCTTGTTCTGTATGTTTTTGTAAAATAAATTTTTAAAAAATTTAGTCTTTTAATTTTTTCCACATATTTAACTTTTCCAGTGCTTTTATTTTCTTCCTGCAGCTTCAGGTTGTCATCTGGAATCACTTCCCTTCAGTTTAAAAACCTTCCTTTAGTGTTTCTTATAGTTTCATGTAGTGCATGTCTGCTTGCAATGAATTTTATCAGCGTTTAGTTGAATGAAATTGCCTTTATTTTGTCCTTATTTTTTAAAGGACATTTTTGCTGGATACAAAATTCTAGGTTAATTTTTTTTAAACACTTAGAAGATGTCATTCCATTCTCTTTAGGCTTCTGTTTCTGATGAGAAGTCAGTTGTCATTCTTATTATTGTTCCCCTGAATGTATTTTTTTCTCTAGCTGCTTTAAGATTTCCTCTGGTTTTCAGGAATTTGATCATGATGTGCCTAGCCGTGGTTCTGTTCTTATTTATTCTTCTTGGGGTTCAATGAGTTCCTTGGATCTGTGGCTTGAAGCTTTCAGCAAGTTTGGAAAATTCTCACGTTTTCTTTTCAGACTTTTCTTCTGCTCCATTCTCTCTTTTCTCTCCTCCTGGGATTCCAGTCACACATATGTTAGACTGTCTAATGTTGTCCCACAGATTTCTAATGCCCTGTTGTCTTTCTTCATTCTATCTTATCCTCTCTCCTTCAATTTACATAATTCCTGTTGACTTGACTTCAAGTTCACGAATCTTTTCTTCTGTTATGACCAGTATGCTGCTAAGCCCATCCAGACACAGTACTTTTTTAATTCTATAATTTTCATTTGGTTCTATTTTAGAGCTCCATTTCTCTGCTGAAATTCTCCACCTTCTTACTGATTTAGACTATCCCTTCCTCTAAATTCTTTAACATAAACAGCTGTTTCAAAAGTTCTTGTCTGCTAATTCAAACATCTAAGTCATCTGTGAGTTTGGTTATATCAAGATTATGGATCTCACTTCCCTCTCTTCATGCCTCTCAACATTCTTATTTTTGCCAGACATTGTATATAAAAGAGCAATAGATACTGAAGTAGATATTATTTTCCGCCAGAGAAGGCACTTCATTTCCTCTGTCAAGCAGCTAGAGTGACAAATGAAACTCTTCAACATAATTAGGAGTTTAACTGGGTTGGAGCTGAGCTGCTCCTTTATTCAGTTTCAGTTAACTTCCAGTTTCAAACGTCTTGAGGATGGAGTCAGGTCTCTTCCTCTACTAAGGCTTTGGGACCTAAGCACTGAAAGACTTTAAGATCTTTCTTTCTCTAGCTCAGTCCCAACTTTCTTCATCACTGTTTACTCAGCAAAATTCCTGTCGAGATTTGACATCTGGGGTGAATGAGCTCTGTGTTTGAGGATCCCATCTTCCAACTGTCTCATCAGCTCACATGTGGCTATCAAAACTTCAGCTGGTTTCTCCTCGGGCCATAAAAGAGCTCTTGTCTATAGCAGGCTTGCTCCTTTGCCTGCCTATGCCTCCAGACTCAGTTAATACTCCCATGGAAGCAAGTGGCCACCAGTCTCTTCTTGTCTAGGAAGGGGTCATCTTTTTCTTTAACTTAGTTCATTTAAAACTTCTTTGTGACACAGTTTTTCGATGGGTTTTTTAAAACTGAAAATTTTAAAAATTATGTGTTTTGTCCCCTCATCACTACATTAGAGAGCAATGGTCTCTTGAAATCTACATCCATCATTCTTCTCTTGTTGAAAGGGTATACTCTCACTCCTTCTTACCTACCATCTTCAAACTCAAATGTTGTTTTCTGAAACTCACTAACCTTCCTTTTGGCAGCCGGTGGCTTCTTTTTACTATCATTACTTATTTACTCATCTGTGTTCTTCACTAGTGAGTTCCTTTTACACATCTGTGTTCTCCACCAGTCTGCAACAAATATAATGATATATACCATAGCTGTGGACAGAAGGTGGGAAGGAAGGCAGGCAGAAACCACAAGGGCAAAATATAAACATGTTTATGAAAGGAAAAGATATATGTTGCTTCTCAAATATATGTTATGTATCAAAGACCACACTACACCTAATCTGTATATTAACTGATAAATTATTTCTTCAGCAGCTAAAAGTATTCTCAGAGCAAACTGAGAATTACCAATAAGCCAAGAATTACATATGTTTGAATAAAATTTAATGATGGAAAACTACTGATTCCAAACAAAATGTGTATCCTTAAAAAAAAAGTACCAAGTAATATTGGCGAGTAGGGAGAAGGCCCTAGCGTCCTATCATATTTTACAAGAGAAGTGCTCAGCTCTCTAACTTTAGCACATTCTACAAACACCAGAACTAAATTGCTGTCCTGTCATATGCTCTGTTATATTTTTACAGGACCCTATGTTATGCCATTTATAAAGGGAGCTATTTATTTATATTCCTAATGTAAAGAGGTATGGTGGCTTGAATATATAGAAGTTTTCCTAAACTATTTAATGAAAAAGTGCCATTCTCAAGATGAAAAAAATCTTTCAATACATGCACAATCACACATAGCAGGGATTTACCAAGAAGAGGAAGCTCTCTCTGCTTTAATAATAGGGTAGGGAAAGGAAATATCTTGATCAGAGTACTTTAAATATACCACTTTTGATATCTGAGAAATTCCTAAGGTGGAAGGAAGTATTGGAGGTGTTAAAAGAATATGTCCAGAAGGGTAAATCAATTTAGAAAGCTTAAAACTGATTATCTAGGGGCTAGCCCCATGGCTGAGTGGTTAAGTTTGCGCACTCTGCTTCAGCGGCCCGGGGTTTCACTGGTTCGGATCCTGGGCACAGACCTAGCACCACTCATCAGGCCATGCTGAGGCGGTGTCCCACACAGCAGAACTAGAAGGACTCACAACTAGAATATACAACTGTGCACAGGGTGGCTTTGGGGAGAAGAAGGAAAAAAAACTGATTAGGGTAAAGGGATAAAAGTGATGACTGAAAAAACATATCACCTAAAATAATTTAGTCAGGATTCTTGGCAAAAGAATTTAAAAGCTGGAGACTTATTCTTACATTTCTTGTTAATTTTTTTTTTTTTTTAAGATTTTATTTTTCTCCTTTTTCTCCCCAAAGCCCCCCGGTACACAGCCGCATATTTCGTTGTGGGTCCTTCTAGTTGTGGCACGTGGGACGCTGACTCAGCATGGTCTGATGAGCAGTGCCATGTCCGCGCCCAGGATTCGAACCAACGAAACACTGGGCCGCCTGCAGCGGAGCGCGCGAACTTAACCACTCGGCCACGGGGCCAGCCCCAATTTTCTTGTTAATTTTTTAAATATCTTAAAATAGAAGTGAACAGAAGATCAGGGTAATTTAAAACGACCTATTGTTAAACACATAAGTCATTTTAAATGGCTACATTAATCCATAAAACCAATACCTACACCACGAAAAACCAGAATGGGAATCTCTAGTAAACTCTTTTTAAACATTTTGAAACCTGTTTTTTAAAGGAGTAACAAATTTTCCAATGCCTACAAAAGATTTTGTGGTAAGCTGTCTCTGCACCTACAGTCAGGCAGTCTACAGGTGTCATCCTATCAGACGATAAAGGAGTAACCGCTAAGCAAGGATGTTCACACCACAGCAGAAATTAATCTACAAGAACCCTAAATGCACAGGTATTAATTAGGATGGCTGAACTGCAGTTTTATCTTACACAGAAAACATTTAAATGGAAGCTGAATGACAGCTGGTGGTGAAATGTGAGTCTGTGATTCAATCACTCAAAAAACTATCAGCACAAAGGCAATATAAATGTAAAAGGCTTTTGGAAAGTGTTTGTGATTTCTGTAAGTCCACTTAGAGCATTCTAAAACTAAGAGATTGATTTTTTGTTGTTTTCCTAGCCAATCAACTATAATTAGGAGAAAAAAGTCAGTTACAAAAGAAATTACTAGTTTCACAACTACTGACCTTCCAAGTATGTTGTTTCTTAAGGTAAAAGGAATATGCTAAAGAAAATAAAGTTCATTTAATGCCTGTAGAAATTCCTTAATAAGCATACTTGTCTCACTCACTAAAAGCAGAAGACTTAGGTAAGCAAGAAAAATCAATCAGCAAAAGAGCAAATATCAGAAGGACTCTATATTTAAGGATTGTTACTTTATAGTTCTCAGGGAGATGAATATGGAAAAGCATGAGACATATGAGGGATGCAGAACCACTGGCCATCCAGATTAGACTGGCTACTACTAAGATAAAAATAAATACATTTAAGTTTGATAAGGTGACTCAATTACTTCAAAGTATTCTATGGGAAATCCACCCAAATATCTCCTAATGGTTTCCTAATTTGAACTCCTAAGAACTGGGGTCAGAACATTCCTGGAGAGGGACCACATTTAAAAATGCCTTCTTTTTGTCTTAACCTTCAATACATAAAAAAGAAAAATAATCATAATCTATTATATTAATTAAAATATGCATAATATTATTATATATCAAATTAAACAGCTATTAGATGAACTCATTTTTATTAACTGAATAAATGAGAAAAATGTTAGTGTGTTTTCTTAGGAGCTCCTATTATTTTCTTTCCCCTATGTGGTTACCAAAATATTAATTCTTAACAGGCAAAAGTAATCAGTAAATAATTTGAGGATTTATAAAATAAGAGAAAGAATGAGAGAATCTGGTATCAGTATTAAGATAGGAGAAAATAAATTTCAATCAAGAAAAAGAGAAATCATTTGGGAAAAAATCCAATAATTTAACATTAAAACTGGAGGGAAGAAACCACAGAAAAAATACAGTACTTTGATAAATTACAATGAGGGACTACAAAATTAAAAATAAATTTATAGTACAAATTGGAGAAGAAGAGGGCAAACAACAACAAAACACAAGTCCCTTTTCAGATCTAATAATTCTTCTGAACATGACTCTAAAGAGGTCATACCTTGAATATTCTCTCAACTTTAAACATCCCATTAACAGAAGTTAGCAGTATGAAAAAGATTAAAGGAGATATGTGAAACTCAAGCCTGAAGAGATATTTTTTCCCTTGGAAGTAAACAGTAGAGGAACTTAAAAATATAAGACGTCGATTAAAATACAATAAAATTACATAAGTGTATAAAACACTAAAAAACTAAATGACAAACAGCCACACTAATTAATATATTTATTTGCTTCAAATAATACAGAAAAGGAGGAAGTGGGTGAGAGTATTAGACTGAAACAACATTAGCAACGAGTTAATAAAAATTGTTAAAACTGAGTGACGGCTACACTACTCCATCTACTTACGCATATGTTTGAAGTTTTCCACAAATAAATAGATTTCAAATTATTTATTTAATCATAATATCTTGATGCTATGGTTTATTACCATGATTACCAAATCAAAAATGTTTTACGTATTTCAATAAAATATTATCTGTCATACATAAAGACACTAGTGATCTAGCAATAGTAAAATAATTGCTCTTACAGTTTTTACAGAAGAGTAACTAATCCATGCTGTTGTCCAAAGTCTTCCACACAGTTCCTCTTGAGAACAACTCTAAGTATTTACGAGATTGATGGCTAAAGCAAAGGGTGAATGTTCACCTGCAAGTTAACTAGGCATTACTAGGACCGAGCCTGAAGCAATACATTTGAATTTAAGTAGTAACAATTTTTTTTAGATAAGCAATTAAGACAGAAAATGCAAAGAACGCCACAAAGCTACCCTCTTACCTTGACCAAGATGTGAAGGTTTTTGAGAAATTATGTGGCCACTACCATCTAAAACATACTGGGTGCTAAAATTATCAGCAGCCGTCCTTGTAATAATTGAGACCTAGAATAATAAAAAAAAACCTCTAATAAAATTATGATTTTTGAAATTGCAGTGGGCTCATTATCAAAGTAGATTTAAAATAATCATTCTATATTTATTAAAGATTTTAAAAAGTTTTACTTGATAAGTTCTTATGACCACTTCTCTTGAAATATTCCTTAGAGTTACACTAATAAGCAATAGGCCAGCTTCTACTTTTTTTGTTGCAAATTACTGATTTGTGTTTTGAGTATTTCACTTTAATTTTAAGACACTTACACAAATCAGTATACCCGAAATCACTATTTTTATTATATGACTTACATCTGTAAAATCAAATACTTCAACTGTATTAAGGCAGCTTGCCATTAAGACTACTTCCATAAATTTTTTTTTGAGGAAGATTAGCCCTGAGCTAACATCTGCCGCCAATCCTCCTCTTTTTTGCTGAGGAAGACTGGTGCTGAGCTAACATCCGTGCTCATCTTCCTCTACATCATATGTGGGATGCCTACCACAGCATGGCTTGACATGTGGTGAGTAGGTCCACACCCAGGATCTGAACCCACGAACCCCGGGCCACTGGACCAGCCCCAAGACAATTCCCATAAATATGCTGGTAAACTGAATAATCCTTTTGTAATGTAATCATTCCCTCCTTTACATTCTGTATAAAACGGCACTTACGTATTTCAAGTTAATGGTTCAAAAGAATAAAAAAATATCAATCATACACATACATATCTATGGGTGATTTTTTCTTAAATCCAAGCTTTGAACTCATTGTTTAAACATAAATTTTTTATTAATTAAAAAAACCTTAGCATTAGAACACGTAAGTATAAGAAAGGATTTCATTCAGCATGAAAATGTTTCCATAAAAATATAAAATTCGGAATGTGTGTACTCTGCGCTACCCTTACCCTCAGCTTTCTGTTTCCCTACCTCATGAGATTAGCAGGAGAATATAATAGCAAACCATACCATTGTCAGAAAATACCAGAGGTGAGGAGTGGGGATGCTGGCAAGGAAAGCAGGGTGGACTCAGAAAAAGGTAGCCTCCTCACACTTCTGGTGAGCAACGATGACCCAAAATTGGGAGCAACCTTTCTTGCCCATCCCTGGACTTAGCAGAGTTGACTATCTTAAAATCAACCTGTATCATTTAGGAAGAAGCTGCAAAGACCCAGCTCTACTGCTGGAACTCACCTGGGTCCAGTTGGGTCTACATTTGATGATTCTGTCACGCTGTCTTAACCATTCACTGATTTATTGTAGGCCATATGGCTCTATGGAAGATGCGGGTACCATGCAGAGAATTACCAGAATCACCAAGAAAAAATATGGCTTCTCTAGCTCACAGTACTAGTAGAGTCTAGTAGATTCTCTCTGAGGGTGACATCCATAAAATCCTTTTTAGGGATATTGCCTCAACCTACTATTTCTGTGATAACTACTCCCCAAAAAAGCTGTACCTAAACCAAGTTGTGAGCCTCTGTATACTCTTAAGTGATTATTCTACTTCTTCCAAAAATATACTCTGTGGATCAAAAGTTGTATAATTTAAAAAGTTGGCTTGATAACTAACCTTAATCTTTCTACTACATCCCAACTCTGTTGTGTCAAATAGTGATTTCTTCTAGTAACGTTTGTACAAAAAAAAGAGGACAGAAATTGCTAGAGATTTCCTTTCCTGTCTCTAATTTAATTACTCCATGATTGTCCCTTTAAAAACAATTCTACATTTAACCAACCACTTCTCCAAAATGCCAAGGTCAATTGAATTCTATTTCTATTCTCCAAAGAGCCAGCCACCTGACTTAAAGTTGGTGTCACTGAGCAAAGGCAGCCCTGGAACTCTGAGTTCTAGTACTAACTCTGCCAGCGATTTGCTCGATGGTCCTGAATAAATGATTACACTATCATCTTTAAGGGGAGGGTGATGATAAGATGAAGATGATGCTAATACTTTATAAGGTTACATGGATTTTTGCTGTAACTACTTCAAAGCATTTTACAGATACTAACTTGTTCATTCTTTAAACACATTAGTGAACAGTAATACTGCAGCTTAGATGAACAAACTGAAGTACTAAAAGGCAAAAGAGGACCTTAGTGGTTACAGTGTAATATTTATGTTAAGTAAAAAAATATAGAACACAATATTGTTTTCCAACACTAAAATTTTTTAAATTACAATGTATAGAGCTCCATGAAAATTTATTTAAATCGGAAATGCTTTGCAATTCACTGCTAAAGACAGTGAAGGATAACACGCATAAGCATGTTTCACAAATTCATGAAATACAGTGTGTTCCTCAGAGGAAGGAATTGTATTTCAAGAGCTCACTTCATCATATGACCCTGTGTCCTGGGCAGGAAACCTTTTTTTGGACCAGGCACAGGTTCAGAATGTTTTAGCTGTGCAGCAGCTAGCATTTGAACTTGCAGTACCTCCATCAGAAGCATCTCTAATACTGCAAATTATTACTGGTGCTTCCTACCAGAGACAGTGAGGAACTGTGACAGTGAGTGAGTCCAGTGTGTCAAGAGAAGAAATAGAAACTTAAAGAATTTTGAAAAGAGAAGTTTATTTTAAAAGAAGTTTTAGAAGTCTTTACAGAACCTTAGAGGTTATATTAGCTATCAGTTATTAAAAACTGACTCTGGTCCAGTTACTGAGTTTCAAGAAATTATAATACTATTAGAAAGTTAAAATTACATAAAAGCATTTAAACTTCAGATAAGCACAATTTTTCTCAATGTTTTAGATAAAAAGTAAATTAAAAACTTAGGAAATATCCTAGAAATTCATACAAAAAAATCTTCCCTTGACAAAAATTCATTTTAGATAATTATGTTAAAGGGATTTTTAATTGTTTCTTTTTTTTGCTAACTTTTAGATGAACACTTGGGCACAGAAACAAGAGTCTGAAAACTAACGGTTGTCAAGATTCAGGTGAAATATGGATATTGCCTGGATGACTGAACTGTCTTTTCCTTTCTGCGTATGAGTATGCCTGCCTGCCTGCACACAATTGAACACTTATATTAAGCACTCTGACTTCAGAACCTTCTCCCTGATACTCCACTGTGGGAGACTAGCAACAGGGGATCTTGGTCCCCGCTTTTCTCCTCTCAACAGAGTTCTACCACCTCTGAGGAGACTGCATTTAGGAAGCAAGATATCCCAGATGCTTCAAAAACTCCTGTGCTTAACCACATGGCTACGAGAGACAGAAGAGGTCCCCTACACTGGAGCAGGAGGCAGGGACCATCAGAATAATGCTGGGGGCTTCCCCCTACCCTTTTACAGATATGCGAGCCCACAAATAAGACAATCTCAACTTCCATCTTCAAAACAGAATGAGCTAGTCATTCCGCCCACTTTAAGCCACAGAGGTTTAATGTAAAGTAAAACAACAATAAATCTACAGACCCCATACAATCTCATCACAAAATTATGTATAATGAACTTGACAGATCAGAATAATACCCAGTGCACTGTAACCACTGTAAAAATGTTGGATGAATGAATCAATAAACATGAGTATTATGCAGTAGATGGCTGGCAACTCTTCTAATTCTTCCCAGGAAAAAACAAGAGAAAAAAATAAACATATGCTATAGAAAAAAGACCTTTGGTGAGACTCAGAAGGAATTTACCTAGGAATGGTTGTTAAATTTTAGAAAGGATTTTCCCAAAATGGTGAGGAGTTTGCATGAACTTTGAAAGGTGAGGTGAAAAACCACTTGCTGAAAAGGGAATGGGTAAGCTGATGACATCATCACCTGTATGACACAGCCGCACACTACTTTTCACATTCAAGTCCGGGGTAAAAATAACATTCATCTGTATGGCACATGATAATATTCACAATACTCTAATATGTACTACTTCATTTGACCCTCAAATCATTATTCTCACTTTACAGACATTAAAAAAAAGACTCAGAAAGGTTAACCCGTCTTATGGTCAAGTCTCATATTCAAACACTTGGGAATGAGAATTAGGCTCTGACTCCTCATTCAAAGTTTGTTCTGATTCTAAGACAACAAAACCATTCTGTAATCTTCCTAAAACTAAGGTATAATTTAGCTTCTATTTAAAATCCAGTTCAAAAAACTTATGTAAGTTTCTTAAACATTTCTTTGAAAGGAGAAAGATAATTTCTAATATAACGTATAAAAAACAGCAACCTAAAAAGAAACAAAACATTTTATTATGGGTATTTTATTATGTGATAGGAACAATATATACGGTCTTCAGAAAAAATTTTATGAACAGGTCAAAACAGGATTTTCACTATTTCTAGCTCACTCTAGTCAGTATGCTTAGTAATCAGCATGAGGAATTTAACATCAAAGAACGACAAATATCCCCAAATTATTGCTCTACAAATAATAAATTTCAAGAGAAGTTATGCTTGATGATATGATTTAAAAAAAAAAAGCCATGTCGGTCAATTTGTGTCAGTCACAGATACATTCATCACAGATTATGGAGGCAGAAATTTATTTTTAAATATCAATAGGATACTTTGTAGATATGAAAAGAATGTTTTACTCCTTTGGAGTGTTTAATTCTAAGATTGGAAGTCATTTCATAATTGACAAATTAGGAAACTGCCCATTCTTTTAAAGTATATAAATAAAGAATATAGAATAGATATATTTTAAATTTCTCCAGCTAATTCTGCTGAAAGTCTACTTAATTTTTTTCTTTTTATAACTAAAATTATTAACATCTTTAAATAATCTAACAAAAAATAATTTCAACAATTGGAGTTTTGGGTGACGGCTGTTTCAATAGTGTGACAAAACTATATCCCAATTACACATCATCACTATACTAAGCCTGAGATGGTTTACATCTCTATGACTTTAAAATTATCTGCATCAGTTAGTTTGGCAGATAAAATAGCCAAATCATTAATTTTTATTATGTAACGGCAATCTCCATCCAGAGTTTTCAAAATAAACTGGAGCCTTTAAAATAAATATGCACCTTCTACTCTACATGAAAGTTCAATTCTTTCTGAAAGGTGAAGAATATTCAGTAAGCTTCAAAAGTGAAGCTTTTCCCCCTCAAAACATTAACTCTTCCTGAATAACAATAATATTTATTTTTAAATGTAATTGACCTTGACAAGCATATATTACTTTCTGTATTTCTGAAATACTATTCAGAAATCTTCCCACGTAAGTTTCAACTTGACTACTGCTTGATAACCTATTAAGCTTACCACTGCAGGCCTGAGTATATTTACTGTTTTAATGAGGTCCTTTTTAAATTATAAATCTCTCTCTAACCATACTAGTAAGAAGGCACTAACTTACTGTGAAAAACCAAGTACTGGGAGGCATGAAATTGGAACTGAATTCTTGGCTTTACCATGGACATACTATGTGTCCCTAAATAGGTCACAATTTTCACATTCCATTTACTTCACTGTGCATAGTTCCTCTGAAGTAAACTACTTAGCACAGCACTTGCATACAGTAGACAGTGAAATATTAGCTGACTGATTATTAGACTGTGTTTTGAAGCTGGAGTGAGAAGACTTGGCATTTGGCTTCACAAGACCTCAGTTTCCTCATCAGTAACATGAGACTGAACCTTAGAAGACCTATTGCAGGGTGGCTTACCCATGAAGCAGACTGAGGCAAAGACTAGTGAGCAGGATATTTATTGGGGAGTGCTGCTGGGATCGTCACTTGTGAGGGCAGGGCAGAAAGAGAAGTGGGGCTGTGCCACACTTACAAGGGGGGACAGTCTGGAGCAGACAAAGCATAGCAGAGTTGTTCTGAATTGGAACAGAGACCTTACAACCCCTCGTCAACCAGCCATTGGATGCAGGTTGCGCTGGATGATGAGAGTAAGGTAACTCTCTTCAGCTGACGTAAGGGCAATCTCCAGAGGGAGACTCAGCTGTGAGTGTTCAGTCACCAATACTCTTGGCAGCTGGGGGAATGAGTGTTCAGTCCCCAAGTGGGGGATCTGGGCAGTGCACCAGGGTCCACTACTACTACCAGGGTCGCTTCCAGTTCTATACTTCCTTTGGCTTTCAGGTACAATCAAACCTAAATCATCAAACAATTTGTCTGTAATGAAATAATACTTACTGTAAGATTCCATTTAGAGCGAGTTCAAGAACAGGTGGAACTAATTTACGTTGATAGAGGTAAGAATAGCTATTACCTCTGACTGACTGGGACGGAGCATGAGAGAACCTCCCAGTACTCATGGGGAGGGGCATAAAGAACCTTCAGGGGTGCTGACAATAGTCCATATCTGGATCTGGAGTATACAGATATAAAAGTTCATTGCGCTGTGTGTGTGTGCACACACACATATATCTACGTGTGATTTTCCCAGAGATTCATAAGACAGTACATAAAGTGCTGTTAATATTTTCTAAGATTGACAAATGACACTGCAATGTTTAAATCGAAAATAACTTTTTTAAAGTTTATAGTTTCCTATTACTATTGTGATACTTTGACATTTCTTTTACTCCTTTTGTAACTTTAATGAGCAAAATTCTTTTATGTATTTATACTGAAGGCATTCAAATGCCTCAAAAATGAAACAAAAGACAAAATGATAAACTTAGTTATCACGCAGGTTTAACTAATCAAATAAAGAAACAGAGAGTACCACTGGACAAGGACTTGCAAAACTGCCATCTAAAATGAGAACTATAGTGAAGATTTGGATGAATCATATGGCTTATGTACAATATATTTTAGAAGACTAAGTGTAGTGCTGCCACCTAGCAGACAAAGTTGATAATGACCAATTTCAGTTCTGAAAGGTTATACACATCTTAGAAAACATAGAAATGCCAGACTATATATTGTTCAAAAACACTGCCAAAATAAAGCTTAAAGATTTACCTGCCAAGTTTGGACAACAGCTAAAAAATAAAATACATTCTCTAACAAATTATATGATTTCTAAAATAGCCACTGAGAGGTCATATAATAGTACCAGTACTGGGGGCTTTGCAGGTTCCGATACACATCTCATCCCATGTTAAAAACAGACTCTACAAGAGCCTAGGGCCATAGGTTCCCATGTACAGTCCCTGGGGAGAAAGATGGGCAATGCCCCCTTGTACCCTCCAGTCACTCTTCCCTAAAATCTATTTGGAGACTCAGTGAACTCTAAATAAAGCAAGTGCTGAGAAAGGTAAGAGCAGCACAGAGTGTGCTAGTTTTTGCACAAAGGTTTTAAGCAAGTGCACTTAAGGAATGACAAGGTCTTTCCTCCTTTAGTGATGTCTGAACATCTAGATTCTAACAAGGGAGGGCTCCTAGTCCTCTGTGCTAAAACAGCAAAATCGCCCACTTGAAACTCCAGCTCCTCCTCAACCCACAATTTTTCTTTCTTGCTTAGGCATCACCTTACAGAGCCGCAAAGTCAAAGAGTAAATGAATACCGAGTTGGGACCCTATTCACAAAAAGAAGGAAAAACCCTACACTATGCCAGCACTCAGCAAAGGACCACAATAAGCCTGAAGAATGTATCATTGCTGGGGAGACTAGGCTACTAAATAGATGTCCAGAGACCAGATGAGGAGAGACTAACATGTCATGTCCCTGCCACTTTTCTGGGACAAAAGGTATAAAATCCTACCATTTTATTTATTGCATCTGAGCATTCTCACCTAATTAGAGTCTGCCATACTAAGCACAAATGAAGGGTTATACAGCTACCGGGCAAACTTAGATAGCTAAAGAGACCCTCACAATTACCATGTCACTCACTAGGACACAGATACTATCACACTATAATACAGAGCTTAACATACACAGAGAAACAGAACAGCACAAAGAAACTAGTATGGAGTCATGGGATAAAACATAACTGAAATAGATGGAAATGAAGAGATCAAGGTTCTAGATGAGCTTTGCCACAAACTAGTTATATAATGTAGGGCAGAGGCAGTGAAGTATAATTGATACTACACGATGGAGTGCGTCAGGCACTGAACTCAGGGGTTTAGACATTAAAAGCACCAAAAAAGCAGTCAAGAGAGCAAAGTTCTAGGACCCAATCAGCCTCTAACTAGCTAGAGGGTAGGCCAAGTCAATTTGCATCTCTAGAGCACAATCTAATAATCTGTACTGACTAGAGTGGTATTTCCAAAGTTGTTGCACAAAACAAGAAAAAAACAGTGATATGTTTCTCAATAAAAGGGTTTCATAGTCAAGTAGGTGCAGAAAATGAACCTACTATAAACCACCAACCTTAGAGATTCACAACAGACTTTAGTAAAGGCTCTGAAAAGTGATTATAGGTAAGATATCTGTTTAATTTTATTTAATACATTTTTTCCAAGACAATAGGCCACTAAACCACTATTTCTTCTTATAAACATTAACACTACAAAACACATTTTGCTGTTCCTCAAAAAATTAAACAGAATCACCTAGCAATTCTACCTCTGGGTATATACCTAAGAGAAATGAAAGCAGGGTTTCAAACACACCTTTGTACACCCATATTCATAGCAGCATTATTCACAATAGCCAAACAGTGGAAACAATCCAAATATACCCAGATGTCGACAGGTGACTAGACAAACAAAATGTGGCTTATAGATATAATGGAATATTATTCAGCCTTAAGAAGGGATGAAATCCTGATACACGTTACAAGTATGAACCTTGAAGACATTATGCTAAGTGAAATAAGTCAGACACAAAAGGACAAATATTGTATGATTCCGTTTAAATGAGGTACTTAGAAAAGTCAAATTCAGAGAGACAAAAAGCATAACAGTGGTTACCAGGGGATAGGGGGAAAGGAGAAGGGGGACTTATTATTTAATGGGTACCCAGTTTCAGTTTGGGATGACAAAAAAATTCTGGAGATGGATGGTGATGACGGCTGCACAATAATGTGAATGTACCTAATGCCACTCAATTGTACACTTACAACTGGTTAAAATGGTAAATTTTATGTTATATATATGTACCACAAGAAAAACCCCACACTCTTTGCCAAATTCTGGGTTGGTTTTCTCTTAATTCTAATATTCCGTGATTATAAAATCACTAAAACAGTCTATATAAATTACCTTACCTCAGCGACACAACAAATTGAGCCCAAAGCTTCTCCACGAAAACCGTAAGTCGTCAAATTTTCAAGATCTTCATGACTGTTTATTTTTGAGGTGTAGTACTTTATTGCCATCACAGGTGCATCAATGGCTTTGATGCCCTCACCATTGTCTCGCACCTCAATTTTATCAAACCCAAAGTTCTCCTATAAAAAGTTAAAAAATACTTTTACTATGTAATGGCTTTAAACTTACAACATTTAGAAACAGAAAGAAACACAAGTGAAATAATTTTGTCATCTATTCATCTTTTATGGAAACTTAACATTAAGAAAGCAAGAGTTGAATTTCTTAAGTCTACTCATTCCTAGTTATGGTACAACGGGGAAGTCCCTTGTTTTCCCTGGACTCAGATCCAAGCGTAAAATAAGGAAGTTGGTCTGATCTTTAAGGTTCCCTTGAATTGTTTCAGTATCATAGGTATTTATGTCTAAATTTATGTTTAAACGACTAAAAAAATTCTTCTAAATGATATATACCTTTGTATATGTAATCTTGCAAACAAATAAAACAGGATACCATGAGCACCAAAACCACCACCTAGTTCTTCCCACCAAGAGTCTAGCAATTATCACTACTCAACCTGACTTTCAATAATTCCTCCCTTCAACTATTTACTGCTTTCACAAGAAATTTTAATATTTACTACATTATAACTCAAAATTTCTTTCTGCAACTAGTCACCTAACAGGCAACTGCTGAGAAAATACAACTAATTTGGCAATCTCAGTGAGTTTTTAACTTGGGAATCAAGGGAAAAAAACCAAACTTCAATTCATAGCTTAGTATTTGCAGTCTAATACTAAACATACACAAACATAATAAAAATAAAATCTAAATTCCTATAGTGATCACACTTTCTATGAATACTACATTCTAAATTTGGTAGTAAATTTGTCATAAGCTTGACTTCACAAAGTTTTATGTGTGTGGCCATTTATGTAAGTCATAAAGGGAGAAAAAGTCTTCTTACAATTACAATGACTGTAGTATTTAAAGTAATATCACATCCTTTTAATAGCCTAAAATTATATAATACTGTATGTGTTGGTACTTTTTAGACAAATTAGATATACAAGGTGTTGGGGGGAAGATGCCTAAGATTTAGTTCCTCATCTCTCTCTCAATCTAAAATTAAGTTAACATTCTTGGAATAGCTTCTCTGCTTCATTTATAGAAAAATCATTAACTGCAGAAATGCAAATCTTCCAACATAAATAAGAACTCCAGGCATCTGACTAAAATAACACAAAGATCAGTTTAAATGTGTAAAATAATACCAACCTGTTTAACTAATCATGAAAATATTCCTAGTCAGGGTAGTTATTATTGTATGAAAGCAAAATAAAACAGGACTTAATACATAAAGCAACACAGTCGTTTACTTTAAAACTCTACAAAGCAGAGAAAGAGAAACTGAAAAACGTCAAGAGATTAAAATACATAGCCAGATAAAAAGGTGTAATTTACTTTCATAGGAGAACTTCTGTTTGCTTTGTAACACTATTTTAAAAAACTATTTTTCTTCAGAGAACTTTGAGAACAAGATACATATTTGCCCACCTAAGATTCTTAAGTGAAATCTGTCAGATATAACTACCTAATCCTGTTTAATTATTACCAATTGTATTCTAATCAGACTGAATTGACTATATGAAACGTCTAAGAAAAATTGTCTTTCTTTGGGTTTAATAAGTACTTTTCATGTTTATAAAACTTATTTAGAAACAAAATACAGATTTGATATGGTATGGAACAGTGATTCTTAGCATCAACTAGAAACTGGTTAGAGAAGCAAACTTTTGGGCCCCACCTACAATCTGAAGTTCTGGGGCCCAGTAACTGCCCTAACAAACTCTCTGAATTATTCTAATGCCCCCAAACAGTGTGAGGACACTGGCATAGAGGAAAGATCTTGACTGGGCTTTAGAGTCAGAAAGACCTGAATTCCAACCTCAGCTCCACTACTTACTAATTATATCACTGAACAAGTTCTCAGAACCTTAATTATTTGTAAAATGGGTATAGTAGTAGCTAATTCTCAGAGTTTTTATAAGGGGCAACTGGGATTTTATATATACAAACATATATACAAAATGCATAGGTTTCTTTCCTACAAAGATATTTGTATCACTATTATTTCTAATACTGAAATATTAGAAATAACATAAATGTCTGATAATTAAATGATTACCAAAAAAAGTATTCTTACAGTCACTCAAACAAATTTATTTACCATTTATGTGCCAAGTACTGGCCAGGTATAGTGGACACAAAACTGGAAAAAATACAGACCTTATTTTATCAGCTAGTAATTTATAACAGGGGAGGGAGACACAAACTAATTGTAATAAATCATAATGAGTGTGATAGGTCACATTAACTCAAATTATTTAATACATAGCACTTTTTTTTTTTTTGAGGAAGATTAGCCCTGAGCTAACATCTGCTGCCAATCCTCCAATTTTTGCTGAGGAAGACTGGCCCTGAGCTAACAACCATGCCCATCTTCCTCTACTTTATATGTGGGATGCCTGCCACAGCATGGCTTGCCAAGTGGTACCATGCCCACACCTGGGATCCGAACCAGTGAACCCCGGGCTGCTGAAGCGGAATGTGAGAACTTAACCGCTGCACCACCGGGCCGGCCCCAGCACTTAAATTTTAAAATGTGAAAACTACGAAGCAACATGGGAAATGGTTTTAAAATACGATTAGGTGAAAAGGTGCAAAGGAGAATATATAAAGCAAGTAAATATGAATAACCAAGGATAGATATTAATAGAAAATACAGATAAATTAAATTTATGTTTTAGGTGATGGAGCACTAAATAAGTTTGCTTTTATAATTTCCTTTAGTGTTACTAATGTGGATTTAAACTAATCAACTAATGTTCACAAATTAAAATTTACTTCTAAGAATTTACTCTTAAAATAACAAAGCGTCCTGGGGCCAGCCCTGTTGCTGAGTGGTGGGGTTCTGCACTCTGCTTCGGAGGCCCAGGGTTTCGCTGATTCAGATCCTGGGCACAGACCTAGCACTGCTCCTCAAGCCATGCTGAGGCGGCGTCCCACATAGCAGAACTAGAAGGACCTACAACTAGAATATACAACTGTGTACTGGGGAGTTTTGGGGAGAAAAAGGAAAAAAATAAAAACATTGGCAACAGATGTCAGCTCAGGGCCAATCTTAAAAAAAAAAGTGCTAAAAACAAACAAACAAACAAAACCAAAGGGTCCAATGTCCTAAGAATAATTTACTGGTACAAAGAAAGAAAAGAAAGGTAATAGTTGTAAGGAGAAAACATTTGTCCTGCCCTTTTTTGCTTTAAAGGTATTTGGCTCCTCAGGGACTCTCACCAGTTTAACATCTATGCTTGTGGCACCAGCATCCAAGGAGTTTTCAATGAGCTCTTTTACAACACTGACCACTGAAGTGATTATCTGAGAACTTGAAAGGAGGCGAACTGTTGCTGCAGGCAACTGTTTCATTCTAGCTTTTACCACGCAGTAGCTAGAAGATAAAAATAGAGTTGTAAAAATAAAAATCGTTAAACATTCCTAACAGAACTGACAGCAACAACAATAATAAGAGCAGCTCACATTTACTGAGCCTCAGTGTATTGAGCAGGTCTACTGTAAGCACGCACAATATTAAATCACTTATTTCTTACAAATACTCTTTGAAATAGATGCCATTATCATCTCCTTATTATAAGACTAAGGCACAGAGAAGTTAGTTGGTAAATCACACTATGGTAATAACTGAAGAATAAGCACTACTGTGCTATAATAAGTGTAATATATGCTCTGCCTGGCTAGGAATGACCAAGTGGTGCTGTCACCTTGGGATGTGGACGTCAGTCAGTTATGTGCCTTAACGGCAGTCTCACTTAAACATTATTAGTCATCCACACGTTCTGATGAGTTACAATGTCTTTTTCAATTATCTAGCCCTTTTGGAGTTAGGATATGTAGAACCTAGAATTACTATTAATCTGAACTAGCCAGATCCCAGATAGATCAGATAACTATCCTCTACACTAGTCTATCTAAAACATTATTCTAATCATGTGGTTCCCTAAAGCCTAAATAAAATAAAGCTCAAATCTCTGTGATAGTATTCAAGGTCCTTTACATGCCGATCCAACCTGTATGTCTAAAATCTCTCTGCCAGTGATTGTTTTAGCCATGAAACCCTTTGTTTGAAACTATTTCAAACAAAGAAACAAAAAATCTTACATGGAAATCTCTCATGTAAAATATGCAGGGAGTGGGGTTTGCATCTGCCTTAATGTCTGATTTCAGGAAAAGAAAAAAAACGCTAGCTTGACAACATGTAATTCCCCTATAGAGTCAAGATTTCCTTTGACAAATAAAGGCGCGGGGGGAGACCCTAGATACTTCCTTAATTTACCATGACTAGTTACATGCTCACAAGATGATTTGATCCTATGGAATCTAGGGTCAAACAAAACAGCAATGCCAAAAACAAGCAAACAAACCAACCAAAAAGGTGTCCATTTAAGATTCTTTCTCAGGCAACATAAGATATAAGACAATCAGAGTCACTTAAAGTAAGAGTCAGTAACTGAGCAAGAAATGGAGTATAGCCACTGTGACAATCACACAGGATTTTAAGGGATGCATTTCTGGGAAGAGGTAAATATACTGAGTTCTGAGTGGTGTTAACTGTTCACAATTCATAAATATAACTATATTTTGCTTTGTACAAGGCAAAGCTGATTAGCACAGTGGAAAAACATACCAGATTTGGAGTCTAAAGAACAGGTTTTGGGGTTCATCTTTATTACATGTAAACTGAAGCAAATGACTTAAATCACTTTCTAATCAATTCATCACCTGGATAGATGGAGATAATGCCTCACTGGTCTGTTGTGAGGATCAAGAAAGAAAGCACACGTAAAATGTTGTGTAAATGATAAGGCCATATAAAATGTACATTATGATGATGAGAGATGACTATGTAAAGAAATGTTGGGAATTCTTTTTTAATTCTAACAATTACTTTCTAATTAATCTATATATTTGATTTAGTTTTGGGGTACCTAGTTTTAAGGAGAGTAACTGTGAACAACTACTTCTCAAGAGTTTTTGTGGCTCTCAAGGGCTGGGAGGCTCTTCCCAATAAGTCAGGAAAATAGTAGACAGTCAGGCTGCTCCACTGTCGTAACATTCACACAAACTAGTGCTGTCATAAACAAAAGGCACCCTCTGTATTCTCCCCAAGCTTCAGACTGGCCTCAAGGGTAAGGCTGTAGAGCTGCATTGTCCAGTATGGTAGCCACTAGTCACACATGGCTATTGAGCACTTGAAACGTGGCTACTCCAAATTGAGATGTGCTAATATACTCTGGACTTCAAACTCAGCATAAAAATATACAAAATCTTATTTTTTTTTACATTGATTACAGGATAAAATGATATTCTGGATATACTGGTTTACATAAAATATATTATTAAACTTAATCTCACTTTATTGTTTTGCTCTTTTTAATGTAACTATTAGAAAATTTAAAATCGTATATGTGGCTTACATTGTTCCATAGGACAGCACTGGATAAAGTAGTAGTTAAAAAAGCAGGCTCTGAAATCACACTGCTTTTGGTTCTATCCTAGCCTTTACACTAAAACTATATAATGCTGGGGAAATTAAAATTACACTCTAAAACTCAATCATCTAATCTACAAAATGGGGATAATAATAATAACATATGGTTGTGCTGAGAAGTAAATAAGATAATGTATATAATTGATTACAATGTTTGGCACACACATGCTAAAAGATCCTAGGATACTTGGACTTAATTGAGTTCCTCCAAACTCCCAAATGAATAAACTCCCCACCACTTCTAACCCCTGTCCCCAAAGGGGCTAACCCATGGCCTGGCATGAGGTTAGGCTTGCATTCAAGAAATTTTCTACCTTTGTTTGAGAATCCCAAGGATCTGAGAAAAATACTGATCAATGAAGCCTTGGGGTATAAACCTAGCCTCACCTTAACCTTCATTCTTTCTGGGCAATCTCCTTACTAATGTCATCATCTTTGTCTCTTTCTCTACGATCCCTCTTCTAAAGTCGTCTATTTTTTTTCCCCTCAAGTCCCTAATTTCATCCCAATCTCTCTCATTCTTCTAGTTAACCGAGATCAAGTCTACAGCATGAACTCTATCTTCACACACACCTTAGCTCCTCCACCCCATCGTGTCTTCTGGTTTCTTAAAATGTCTGCACTTCTACCCATGTTCTTCTTCCCTCAGGCTCAGGTCAACGTCTCTTCCTCCTACGCTATAGCACACTTACATCTAGTTTCTTTATCCAGTCGTCCCACAGGCATCTTGGCCTGAAGCAAAAACAAACAAAAAATTCTTCCCTCAACCCTATTACCCCAATGATTATCTTCTTTTTTTACATAGCCAAACCTGAATAAATAACCTATATTCACTGTCACCAATTCTCTATCACCAACTTATTTTTAAAACCCTTGCAAAATGGCTTATACCAAAACCACCGTCAGGATTCTGTTCTCCTCAGGTTCACCAATGATCTCTTACATCATCAAATTCTTTTCTCAGGACTCATGTTCCCGGACATACCTGAAGCACATAACATTGATGATACCCCCTAATTCTCAAGAATCTTTCCATCTATACCTCTTTGATCTCTTCGTGTTTTCTTCACTCTCTTCCCAGAAATGTGGGCATTGCCCAATTCCTCTCTCCTCTTCTCAGATATCTTAAAACCCAAAGCTTTAGTTACACAATAATATCTAAATCTACATCCTCAACAATGATCTCTCTCTCCCCAAGTTAAGACAAGCATTTCTAATCATTAATATCAGTTACCTCAAAATAAATATTTGTAAAACAGAATTTATCTTCCTGCTCCCCTCCTCATGCCATCCACCTAATTTTTGCTGTTTCTCTTAATAACACTGTCTTTTGTGACCAAGGTCAAAAACTTCAATACTCCTTTGCCAGCAATCCCACCCTATTTGCACCTCCACCTTCTCCTAATGCAATCCTATTATCATTCCAGACCAAGTTCCAATAACATTTCTAACATGTCCCTTCTGATCACCCAACCAGGAATGATTCTTCCCTCCCCCTACATTCCTAAACAACTTGGCTTACATCCCTCACGGGATACTTATCCCGTCCTGTCCTGACCTATACAACTTTTGAATCCAGGGAATCATGTGCTATATATTTCTGGATGCAACACAGAATAATCAGAGTACTTCACTCATGGCAAGCACTTCATGAGTATTAATGAAAGGCCACAAAAAACAATTTTATCAGCACCTTCCTCATGGCAATGTAAACATTAGCAAGAGCATCCTCCTTCCCAGCAAGTCACCATTGCCTTAACTCCTTCCCTTTATATACTCTATTTTAACTAACTTCTCTATCATCCACTACCTCATCTGTATCTCTTAACCAGACATTTTTCTGAACTCCAGGGCCTTACTTCCAACTACCTTCTATATAAAATCATTTAGATGGCTTGGAGGCACCCTAAACTTAACATGTCCCAAATCGATCTCAGAATCTTTCTCTAACTTTATTCCTATACTTATTGTTTTATAATAAAAATGATAGCTAACATAAGCAACTTTATATATATTACCCCATTTAATCCTCACAACAATCCTATGTATACTATCACTCCTCTATCACAAATGAGATTTAAAAGCTTGCTACTTGATCAAGATTACAAAACTGGTAAGTGACAGATGCACACTTGCATACCTTAGCATGTTTGACGCCAAAGGCCATGTTCATGCAGTCTCACAAGGCAAAATTAGAAACCTTGAAGCCATCCTAGAAATTCTTCTCTCTCTCTACACCCTGCTACCCAGTCTCATCTATCCTATTACTAAATATTTCTCAAACTGGTCTCTCCTCTCTATACCTATAGCTACTGCCTCTGTTCAGCCCCTCAATATTTCTCCCCTGAACTACTGCAATAACCACCTGATATTTCATCTCTAATCTCAACCACCTATAGGGTTCTTTCTGTAATTTATTTTTCATCATGTTGCTACCCTACTTAAAATTTTATAAAGATTCCCAACTGCTAACCAGGTAAAGACCCAACTCCTTAACAATTGGACCTCTGCCTATGTTTCTAATCTCATCCTATTATTCTTCAAATGCACACTAGGCCAGTCGTACTATACAGCTCATCTCTCTTAATGAGGTGGCACTCACTCCTTTCCTAGCTCCCAAGGTTCCCTTTCTCTACCTATGACTTCTATGCATTCTTTCCTTTGTACTCCCATAGCACCTTTTCCTTACTTCCAACTCAAAATTCCTCACAGGTTATTCTAACTATTGCTTTTCTGTCCCCTCCTCCTGGCTCAGAGTTCTTTAAGGATAGAGATTTTATATTCATCTCATATCCCTTGCATAACCCCTGGAACACAGCAAGCATTCTACTGTATGTGTATGAAACGGCATCTCCTGAAAAGTAGAATGGTTGATATCATGCTTACAAGTCACAGCATAGAACGTCTGAGAACGTCAGGAATCAGTCTTCCATATTTCCTGAGAGGGAAATCAAATACTCCTGAAAGAGTACTGAGGACCAGGAAAGTCAGATAAGGACAACAGAGTACCTAAAAAAGAGACAGACATCAGAGAACTCATAGACTTTAGAGAAAACACAAGGAAATGATTTATTTACAGAACATAATAAATCTAACCCGATTGTTTTCATAGAGCCCAAAGAAATGCAAGATATAGTCAACGTTCTCTTATGCCAATTTGGAAATGTTGTTGAAAATTACTTCAGCATTCGAAATCACAAACTTTGTGTTCTCCAAGGCAACGAAATTCGATTTCAAAGATGACGCCAAATTATCTGACTTTTCCTCCCCGTTCTCAAATAAGCAGTTTTTGAAATCCACATTTCCTCAGTATGTAACACAGGTGCCTGTCTCTGGCTTGTGAATGAACCCAGAAAAATCATGGTTAGCTGAAAAGAGTTTGCTTGCCCCACTTGGACGATGCCACACGTATAACGTTATAAAATGCCACCTACTCACAAGACGAGTTACGGCTGTCAGGGGTTCAAGTGTCCGCCCGGCATACGGCAACTTTAAGTCCCGCACCCAGAGGACCCGGGGAACTGGCTGTGCCTAAACACACACAGTCGGGAGAGGCCGAACCTGCCGCTCCTGGGACGCAGCCCCGCCGGCAGCCCGCTCTCCACGTGCGCGCGCCCGCCAGACCTGCCTCGCCGCTTCCCGCCCGCAGAGGGGGAGGGGCCGCCCACCGCGACCAAGTGAAAGGGAGGGGGCCCTCGAACCTACGAGAATCTAAGAATGAAGGCTCGTCAGCCACACGACACCACCTTCTTGCTCGCGCGACGTGGGCACGTACCATGCACTACTGGAGCAGCGAGGGTCCCGCCGGACCCCAGGCCCGGCCTTGCAGAGACTCGCCCTGCGCGCGCGCGACGGGGCGGGCAGCGGGCGCGCAGCCCTTAGCCCCGCCCTGCCGGAGAACGTGTGATTGGCGCCGCCTGCAGCCAATCCCCTGGCCGCGCGTCCGGCTAGGAAAGCTTCCGCAAGCAGTGCCGCGCTGCGCCGGGGCCGGCACAGGCGTTCGGCCCTGAGGAGACGCCGTCGCCGCCGGGCTGGTCCTGCTCGGAGACGGCTGCTGGGAGCGAGGCGGCCGGTGAGTGTGCGATGTGCTGCTGCCTGCGGCGGTGGGGAGCTGCTGCGGCCAGGGTCGGCCTAGGGGGAAAGGGTGGCCGGGTCGGGAAGAGTGGCCTTTGTGCCTGTGCCGGCCAAGGGACCCCCGAGGTTAGCCCCCCAGCCTCGTCGCAGTGCCCCGGCCCTGACGGGATGTGCAGCTCCGCGAAGGAAGGGGCAGGTGAGGGAGGCGCTGCGGCAGTAGCAGCCGCGGCTGTCGCTGAGCTTCCCCTGGCCGGGAGCTCCGGGCGCCGGGAAGGCTGCCCGTGGCGGGCGGGGGAGTCCCCAGGGGGGTCGCCGCGGAGCCAGGAGGTCCTTCGCTGTCTCAAGTCATTGTCTGCCAGTCCCGAAGTGGCGCGGCAGACGCCCTGGAAGGGTTTTCTGAACTGGGGCAGGGTCAGTACCGCGCCAGTTTTGCCTTCCAGCTCAGATGTAAATTTTAAGCCTCTTTTGAACATTTTTTTTTTCCATCTTGTGGAAAGTGGGAAGAGTATCTTGAGTGGTGGCATGTACTAAGTATTATTTACAGCATATAAAAATGATACATTGTGGATGTTTAGAAGAAATATTTACACGTGTAAATTTGAGAGTTTTCCCCAGTGTAGTCAACTTCCATCACCGTAAGCCTTGATGCTTTGATGCGTGCTCCCTAGGTTTTTGGGGGGAGAAGAGGACATTGTGCTCCGGAAACACTTGTTGGATGTAGTTATAAGAAATTCCTCTCTCAGGTCAACTCTGTAAGAAAGGGTTTATGTGTTTTTAAATCAGAGCTGTTCCAGTTATAATCTAGCCCTGTTTTCCCCCTCCAGTCTCACTGGTTGGTTTTTACCAGGATGATTAGGTATTCTTCAGGACAATTTTATTTTGTTAAGGGATTCTTAGACCCAAGCAAACATCATCATTAAAAAAAAAAAAAACTGCGAACTATTATTAGCTCTTCTTTCGTGTTCATCTTGAATGCAAAACGGAAAGGGAAACCTTAAAAAAATAAATAAAGTTTTAGGGAGTTGACTAGAGTTAAAATATAGAGAAGACTCATTGTTTCAACCTAATTGTATCATGAGATTGAGAAACAAACTTTATCCCTTGACCGTGTAAATTTTCCACTACTCTATGTTCCTCCCAGGTTCAGTATTCAGAAAGGAGTGATTCGAACTCTCACCACTCTTTATGGATACATTATGTTAGATGTAAAAGTCTGGCTACTCAGGATACACTGGCTGGGGCAGCTTTGCTTTTTTGTTATTAGTTTATTCTGTTGGTAGATTAAGCTCCTGAGATTTCACTTTGCTCTCATGATATAAGGAAATGTAGGTTTTCTTTTTCAGTGTGAGTTTTCCTGCCTATTTCATTTAGTAAAACCAGTATGCTAGAAGACACGCTTTAGGAAAGGGATTTTAACTGTTTATGTTTTCCAATGAGAACCCTAAAAAATAAGTCTTGTTTGTCTTACCGTAAAGTCAGATGTTAAGAATTCTTTACTGACTTCATCAGCATCTGCAAGTAGCATATTCTGGAGAGTGTGTTTGTTCTATTTCAGAACTACCAAGAAAAAAAAACCTAGTAACACACTCATTTTGTCATGTCATAATTAGGAGAATTTAGGTTTCTAGTTATACCAGATTGATTCATATCATTGCTTTCCTACAGAGCAAACATGAATGTTGGAGTTGCCCACAGCGAGGTGAATCCAAATACCCGTGTAATGAACAGCCGGGGTATGTGGCTGACATATGCGTTGGGAGTTGGCTTGCTTCATATTGTCTTACTCAGCATTCCCTTCTTCAGTGTTCCTGTTGCTTGGACCTTAACAAACGTTATACATAATCTGGTAAGAATTTCACCTTATACTAAACACTTAAAAGCTTAAGGTTTAGTGGTTGTCAGGCACTGGGGGAGGAAGGAACAGGGAGTTATTGTTTGTTTAATGGGTGTAGTTTCAGTTTTGCAAGATGAAAAGAGTTCTGGAGATGGATGGTGGGGATGGTTGCATAACAGTGTGAATGTACTTAATACCACTGAACTGTACACTTAAAAATGGTTCATATGGTAATTTTATGTTATGTGTATTTTTTAAACAATTTTTTAAAAAGCTTAAAGTTTTATGTTATAAAGAAGAAAAACACATGACAGTTTTTTAATAGTTTTATTGAGATATAATTCACATAATATAAAATTCACTATTTAAAGTGTACGGTTCAGTGATTTTTAGTATATATGACAATTTTGAAGAATTCTAATGTGGGATAGGACTATATTTTTTTCTATTACTCTTTATATGTAAACATTGGGCCGTTTTTCTGAGTAAGACTTTTTTCCTTCTATTGCTTTATAGAATCTAGAATATAGGTCATTTTAGCAAAAATTACAAGAGACTGTAATTGAAGCTACTATAATATATTGATTAACCATAATGCTTCAGAAGAAGTAATATATTTTTTGGCTAACTGGAGTCTAATAGGGACATCTGGTTTTAATCCTTCTTAAGTCTTTCCAAATTGTATAAGCATACTTTCCTCCTTCAGTATTGAAATTCTGAGCTCAATTATATCTTATGTGATTCAGGATCTTATGGTGCCTTAAGTTCTTCATGTTGACTCTTGCTGTTGTGTTATTATATGATAGCTCTACAAAGTATCAGGAGTTTAATGGACTCCACTAACCATATTATGCAGCCCTGGAAATTGCCTATTTAAAAAAAACCCTGATACCAGGGCCAGCCCCAATGGAGTAGTGGTTAAGTTTGGTGTGCCCCACTTTGGCAGCCTCTGTTTGGTTCCCGGGCACAGACCTACACCACTCATCTGTCAGTGGTCATGCTGTGGTGGTGGCTCCCATACAAAAAGAGTAAGTTTGGCAACAGGCGTTAGCTCAGGGTGAATCTTCCTCAGCAAAAAGAGGAAGATTGGCAATAGATGTTAGCTCAGGGCAAATCTTCCTCAGCAAAAAAACAAAAAACCTTGATACTGACTTTTCTTGTCTTTAACAGCCTATTAAAATAAAATGAAAGGCAAGAAATATGGTTAATTATGACTTTTAGTTGAATTCAGATTAACTATATATTTGTTTAAAGATATCCAAAAAATGAAGAACTTAGAACATTAAGACAGAAAAATGTGAGAGAAATAGATTCTTAAAAATTGTTATTTATATTATACCTTCTGGAAAGGCTTTAAAGTTGACTCGAGTAGGACTAGAATGATATGGTAGGTAGAAGTAAGTGAATGTCCATTGAGTCCTTTTTATGTGATAGACTTTGATAGGGCAAACACTGTTTTTAAATAGTAGTGACTTCTCTGAAGTATTTGACACTAATCCTATCCCTTTTATTGAAATTCTTTTCCTTTGGCTTCCATGGGTTCCCTTTTTCCTAAATATATTTCTGATCTTTCCTTTTGTATTTCCTCTTGCGTGGTCTTCCTTCTCTTTTCCTGTCTTTAAGACTCTTTTACCACTGTTCCCAAGATTCTTTTCTTCAGTTCTTCTTGTGCTATCAATTCCATCTAGGTTACTGTGTCTATTCGTATTTTCAGTTTCTCCCTGTAGAATTATGATGCCCATATTAATATTGTGAGATCACCTTGCACCTTAAACCAAACAAGTATAAATTGAACTCACTTCTGATCCCTTACCACTCATAATTTATCCCTCTGATTTTGTTCCTAATCTAATCTAAAGGTCCTACTGTCTGCCCAGTAAGCCAAGCCAGATAGCTCAATGTCAAAGGTAAAATGATGAATATAATGTATCATCCAAACTGAGACTGTTTTGAGAGTAAAAGGGGGCTCTAGTAATAACTGCTCCACGAGGCTAGGTATAAATCTGGACTGTCCATGCAAACTAGGATATATGGTCACCCTAGTCTTAGAGTAACTCCTTTTCCTTTATATTCCATACGTTTAGTCAAAGCCCTGTCTGTTTACTGCTTTAATGTCTCTCAACTTGATCCCCGCTGGCATTGCTGTAATTTGTACCCTTATTTTTTTCTCAGGTGGATTACCCCAATAGATCAAATGGTCTCCTTGATACTCCCCTTCTCTATTTCTCCATTCCAACTTGGCAGAGTGATATTTTAAAATGTGTGTCCGCTCAAGTCACACTCCTAAGTCCTTCAATGATTCCCCATTGCATTCATAATAAAATGTTAAGTTACTTGTGTGGCATACAAGACCAGTTGATAATAGTGCAGAGGCAAGCAAAGGACTCAGTTTTATCTCAACCCATCTCCACACACAAGCTAAGCTCTAACAGTAATGAAAATCGTCTTCCTCTCACCTTACTGCTTTGACTTAAGCTCTTCTTCCACTATTTTAATACCCCTCCCTCCTTCCTGCTCTGCTTGGCTGATTCTTGCTTGTCCAGGAAAACTACTCAAGTATCAGCTCCTCCAGGAAGCTACAAAATTCCCGTGCTCCATTCTTTTATCATGTGTTTACCATAGTTTTATAATTAGCAGTATAGCTTTTTTATTTTTTCATTTCTCTCTCTCTAAAGACCTATTTAAATGTTTGCTGAATAAATTAGTCTATATTGTCACATAATTTTCTCTTCTCCAATGGCATATGTAGTAAATGTACTTTAGAAGTCATCTCTCCTGGCCCCCTTCATGTTTCAAGTTGGTTGACTGAGATAGAGGCACAGTCTCTGGCCATGGACAAAGGAGAGGTAATTGACAACATAGGGAAGCTTATTAGTTCACCACACTAAGAACCTAACTAACCAGCCACAGATGTAGTAATTACATGACTCCAAATTTAAGTTTCTTTTGAAGATAGCCTACATTAAACCAATTAAAAATGTGAAATACATACCGAATGCTTTTAAATAGGGGAAAATAGATCTAATTGTTATCCCTAATTAGAAAAAATAGTCCTTGCCTTTCTGAACCATACAGTAGAAACTTATAGTGATTGTTTTTATTCAGTGCTACAGTTTACACTTAGAGGTATTAATATTGACAAAAGTCTTAGTCTAGCTTTTAAAATAAATGAGAATTCTCTTCATTTTGAGTCAGTAAATATTTGTTAAGGCCTAAATAAACATGAGCTATATCCTTTTTTCTTAATTCTTTTGGTGTGGGTATAAGTCATCCATCACTAAAATTTTATAGAAAAACTATTAAAAATGAAAACAATGGAGTGGAAGATACATGGTCAGATAAGATTTTATTCTATTTCATTGAAAAGGATATATGAAATAAACTGAATATTATATTCTAAACACTGGCAAGTGCATGTGGTTTAAAGGAAATGACGAGAGAATTGTTCTTCTCTTTGATAATTCTAGCACATATGTGGTCTGGAGTAGAGATTGCTAACTTTTTTTGGGTCACATACTCCTGAGAATTTGAAAGCATACAATATCTGTTTCATAGTTTCCTTTAAAGCCCATGGGAAAATGTTTTCCTTGTGCTTACAGAATAAACATTCCTTGGCTTAACGTCATCATTGCTTAATATCTAATACTTGCTATGTACCAGGCCTTGTTCCTGAGGTATTCAGTGTAAGGTGAAAACAAACATTATGCAAACAACTCCATCACAATATATTGTACTATAATAAAAATATTTTCAATAAAATTCTATACAAGCATGTAGGCAGAAGGTTAATTATTACTAATGAGGAGGGCTTCACTAAGGAGTCATTTGAGCTGAACCTTCAAGAATGAGGTAGTTGACAAGATAGAATGAAGGCTTTTGCCTCAGCAATGAGAAATGTCTCTTTCCTCTGCATTTCCTGAGTACTCTGAATGTACCTCTGATAGCAGTTCTGTCCTACCTTCTAGTTTTTTATGCATGTTTTTTCTCCTTACAATCTCTTAGAAGATTGAATTTTTTCAAGGCTGTTGACGTATCTTGTTCCGTTTCATATATGTATTCATGTCCTGTGTCCTGAACATAAAAGCCACTTATTAAATGTTTGTTGAATTAAATCCAATTGAGCATGAATCTGTTCCTCTATAACTTAGGTGTTATTGCAGCTAAACAACTTTTGAATTGCCTAATGGAATAACTAGAAAGTAAACTAAGCTTTGAAAAGAAGGGCTCTCTTAACCTAGTATAATAATATAAAAATTTCAAATCACTAATTTTTCTGTTTTTTCCATATATTTATTAAAAGTTAAAGGGGGAAAAATGACATCACATCTTGACTTCAAGTGGGAAAAACTGTTTCATGATGATATTTAGGCTTTATTCTGTTACCAGTGCTTCAGACAGTAATCGTGCAAAGAATCACCACCTATCAATCTAAGTGGGCATTATAATCCCAAGGAAAGCAAATCTAGTATACATTTTTTTTCCCCTAGTTAACCACAAAATTAGATGTTTAAATATATCACTGGATAGAATGGCTTTTAGTAATGTTTTTACTTTGATTTGTAAAAACTAATTTAAAGGAAACACTATTGAGGCACAGAGCTGATTTTAAAAGTGAATTGAGTTGAATATTATACCTATTACATCAAACTATGTTGTTTTGGAAAAGAACTAGTGAGACAAAGACGGTCCTAATATTAAATATTTTCAAAACCCTTTTCCCCTGATACAGAGGTTTTATTTTATTATTATTATTTATCAATTTGTATATTTTTATCATTTTATAAGTATCATCAGATTTACTAATATGACACTCTAAACTTTGCTAGACATTGGGGAAGGTAATCCTGTTTCCTAATAGGAAAGGTGTTAAAGATGTAATGTATTGATGTGAAGCTACCCTGATGTTACTTTTTATTTTCAATTTAATAAGAGATAAAACCGGTTACTTTTGGTTGACCTTTTACTGGTTTTCACCAAATAATATTTATATGCCCCTGGAAGTTTTATTTTACTACAAAGAAACTGGCCACAGACTTTCACAATAATATGAAACCTTAAAACTTAAGCTCGTTAAGTTAAATCACATCCTTTGTCACAAACAGACTGGAACTATCTTAATGCTTAATGACAAATACTAATTTTGTATTTAATATTGATTATCTATCCCCTTACTTGTTTTCCAGGGGATGTATGTATTTTTGCATGCAGTAAAAGGAACACCTTTTGAAACTCCTGACCAGGGTAAAGCAAGGCTCCTAACTCACTGGGAACAACTGGACTATGGAGTACAGTTTACATCTTCACGGAAGTTTTTCACAATTTCTCCAATAATTCTGTAAGTGGTGGAAATTTTTAGCTATAAGGAAGATTGGATGAAAGGAAGCTATCCTTTTATTAGAATGAATTTGAATTAGAAACAGAGTATTTTGTTGAAAAGCTCTATCAATAAATAGCTACCTCAGACAGAGTATAAAATACAGGCAAAATTTTTAACAAGCTGGTAATAAACCAGTTTTCCCTTCAGTCAATAACATATGGAGACAACATTACATGCTCATCAGTATGCCTGGACATCCTAGGATATACAGGTCAAATATATTGTGGTTCATGTCCTTAAATGGCTTACAAGCAAACTAAACACATAATGTTATTCTATATTCGACTATCAGATTAATCTCCCTAAACAAGGATTTGGATGATTGCAGGTAAATTTCATTTTCCACCTGCACCATTTGGATGTTCAAACTCCTTGGGAGAGACAGTATAGTATGGTTTAGAGAAAAGAGAGGTTAGGCCGTCATTGTAGAACATTGGGTTGAATCCTGTATCCATCACTCAGCCAGATTGGTTTGCTCATAAATAAAATTCTAGCCAGTGGTACCTAACTCAATCTGATGCTGTAAGAAATAAATGAGATAAAATCTATCTGTAAAGCATCTAACCTTGTATCTGGTATCTAACTTCTTTCTATTACTTGATATTCAGAGCCCTCCACAAAATGGTATTACCTCATTTTGCCTTTATGTGAATTTTACCCCCACCCAACTCCTACCATGTCAAGCTCTTCTAAGCAGCATTTCTTGGTTACTTCAGGTATAGTCCTATTTCTATGCTTTTGTTCAAATCATTTCTCTTACCTGAAATGGCTTCTCCTTTCTTAATTTACCTGCCTTACTCTTCTTTCAGGATTTGAATTCTACTTCCTCAGTGAGGTCTTTTCCTTAGCACCCATCCTTCAATGATAATGGTCTGCTTTGAACCCCCATAGTAGTTGTTATACATCCCTCATTTATGCCACTTTGTATTATTTCTCTGTTATTATAAATGTTTTATTTTATTTCTGCAAAGATTTTATAAGTGCATAGATTGCTTTGAATTTCTCACTTAGTACAGTTGCTTGCATATCATAGATGTTTTACATATATCTTAGTCAAACGCTCTATAGCACATAGCTTATACATAGTAATATATACATCATAGAATCAGTGCAGTCTGGAGTAGCTAGAAAGATTTCTTGGAGGCATTAGAATTCCTTAAACTGGGACATAAGGGAGATGTTTCAGATAGATGTTCAAGTAAGGGAAGGCATTGATAATAAAGTAGTAGGTTTCTTTTTCCTTATATTTATGGCACTTTGAGGAAATTTTTTAAATGTTTAATTGTTTTAGTCTCGTAAAATTAACATCAAAAGAAAAATGATTTGTATGGTGTAACAAAGATAAATGCAATAACAAGAATAATGCTTATTCAAACAGCCCTAAATTTGGATTTTAGTTCTACTGCTTTCCAGCTATGTGACTTTTGGCCTTTTTCTTGAAAGCCTCAGTTTCCTCATCTATAAAATGTTGAGGATTGCATTATAATACAGGTAAAAAGCCTGACGTATACTGAATTTTCAATGAGAGCTATCACAAAAAAAGTTCAACTAAGATGTACCTGTGTACAACATCCATATTTCTAAAAATATATTTTTGACCCACAGGTATGATTTCAAATATTCTGTGATTAAATTTCTTACATAACTGAAAAAACAGCATTAAAGTCATCTATATAGCACTGATACTTTTCAGAGTGCTTTCACATTTTCTTATGTGATACCATTTTTCAGGTAGGTGGGGCTTGCAGTATTATCCCAGATTTTTAGATAAAGAAACAGACTCAAATGCATTACCTTGCTCCAGATAGTTGGAGTCAAGAGCCCAGGTTATATTCTAAACTACTGGCTTCTAATACACGTCTCTTTCTAGTATACCCTTTGGCCAATAAACACCATCACACTGATTCCCACCTGGGTTTTGCATCCCCTTGGAGGGTTGTCCAGTTTTTTGTAAGAGTCAAGTAATTTTCACATAATCTACACACACAATTGGTTTTCATTAAAAGACATAAAGGGGACATACGGTATGGTATGATAAGGAGAAGCCATTCCAAGAAGGTGTATTACTTCCAACATATCAGATTATAGGTTAAACCCATAATGATGATGGGAAATCAAATGAGCGTACTAAATTCAAGTAGTAACCTGTCTTACTCAGTGAAGGAAGTATGAAAACAGTCTTCAAGTATATGAAAGTAGGAAGAAAGTGTTTTAGGTAAAGATTGAGGAATACAGTTTATTCTCAAGAAAGAATTTTCTGACTATAGTTTGTGAAATAGGTGGAAGATGATAGAATTTCTCAATTTAGATGGTTCAGAAAATGATGTATATAGCTCTGTGATGTTTTTAGTTGTATCTGAAAATAGCTATTCTTTTCTAACCATATTACACAAGATGTTTATCTCCCCTTATGAGAAACTAATGGTGTTACTTGGAGGAAAGACTATTAGAATACTTTCCTGTGTACTCTTAAAAGTACTAATTAGACCAACACCCATATGCACACTAACTTCTTAGTCATGATGAAGTAAGGTCTGATGTTTTATTCTTTACATCCTATCTATATTAAAATACTCTTTAGTGGCGAGATGATGTGTCTGCACTCTGCTATCCCCTTGGGTAAAACTAGACATTTCAACTCGATGATTTATGGGCTGAGGCTTGTTAAAACAAATTCTCAGATGTTGGATGTCTTTGAATATGTACATATGTTCAATTATAGCAAAACAGCTGGAATTTTACAATAGTGTCTTTCAAGTTTCTAGTTAAACTGGTTATAGACCTGTTTAACTATAATATAGAAATGAGAACATCAGAAGGGCAATAAAGTATTTGTTTTCTTTCAAAGATACTAAATTGTACTAATGCACTAAACCCCATTTTTCACAGCTTTACAGCAGTGGTTCTTAACCCTTTTGATTAGTCACAAAACACTGAGAATATGATGGCTACTTTGGATCTGGATCTTCTCTTCAGAAACATCCACATAAATACAAAACTACACCTGAAATTTCAGTGAGCATATAAATTCTAGTTTGAAAGCCTCATGGTTTAAAAGATGCCAGGTAGCAAACGTATTCTATTAAATGCATTTAATATAATTGCAGAAATGCAAAATGTACATATATGCCTCTCCATTACACAAAATTTTAAATCCCAAATAAAATTAGGGCCCCAAACAAAAATGTTTCCTCTTGTTTTAATGCTCAAAAATAGTTCTGCTTTAGGTATTTATGTTTCAGTGGCCTTTTTTCTACCTTTAAATTTTTTAAAAATTCTAAGTAATTTCATTTTCAGATGTTATCTACATTCTTAACTTTTATTTCTACAGATATTTTCTGGCAAGTTTCTATACGAAGTATGATCCAACTCACTTCATCCTAAACACAGCTTCTCTCCTGAGTGTGTTAATTCCCAAAATGCCACAGCTACATGGTGTTCGGATCTTTGGAATTAATAAGTATTGAAATGTTTTGAAACTGACCAAAATTTTTGCAGGTACTGAGTTTCCTGTAAGGAAGGAGTGGTTAGTAAACTGCACGGTTTCTATGATAATGTGAAATGAGAGGTATTTACATTGGAGGTCCAAATGCTGGTTCTTCATATGCTGTCTTAAAGTGCAGATGTTTACTAGAAGATGCCTCTGTTTAATGCATCTGATATATTTCTGAAGAGAGGCTTTATAGGCAGGCTGGGCAGGCCCAGCTTATAAGTTAAATGGCTATAAAGTGAGGGGAGTAGTAGATAAATCCAAGGAAATAAGAGATTTATAAGAAAATAAGACCAGCTGAGCTTAGAATGAATGGGCATTATGTTAGGAGAAGAAAATTTCCAATCATTCAGTCATAGTCGGTTTAAGCAGACTTACATGTAAACCAGAATCATCTCTTTTCAAGTTTATTATAGATTGTTTTTATTGCCATACATATTCCTCTTGTCTTATATAAGAGGATATGTACCCTCTTGTTTTATACAGGCCAGTTCCGAACTTGTGAGTGTATTTTTTGGTTTTGCTGGCTCAACATTGTGTGTTGATAGATGAGGTCATTTTTACATTTATTAAGTTACTGAGTTCATGAAGGTCCACTTTCATGACTGAGTGGTGATAGAAGATAGCCAGGCACCTTACAAACAGCCTCTGAGTCAGCCTTCTAATTTTGGAACAAAGTGGTTTTTGCTGCCTTTCCAGACACAAAGCTGCTAAATGAATTAAGAAAATAATTTATTTCATGCAGTTAAAGTATATGGTAATTTAAAGGTCTCTGTTTATTGGTTGAGCAATCTAATTGTTAAAGTCTACCATTCTTTAGAAAAGGAAATATTAAAATGGACAACTGTATAGCCAACCTGTGGTCTGGCAGAAACTGCTTCTCTAGCAATAGTACCGAAGTAAATAATGGAGTCTTTTTTAGCAGGTCTGCAGTAAAAGATAACATCGTCTTTTCTTAGTCCTCCTGCTCTCAATCTTCATATTTTGCCTTTCAATACATGAGTCTTAGTGTAAATAACCCAAAATGGTAACTATTTCCAAAGCAGCAACCATATTGAATTCCTGTGACTTAGAGAAGTTTCCTATTAGTTGCTGACATTAATTGCAAGAAATAACTGTGTACTACTTGGAGAAGTAAACATGTCAAAAAAACAAAGCTGATGTGGGATGAAACTGAAAAACAAAGTAACGTGCGTAAACAAAATGAGTGAAAGTTATAAACCAATTTAAAAATCAGTTTCTTTCAATAAACTGACTTTTGGGTGTAATGATCATTGTTTTGTATTTCCAAACTATTGAGTTTAGAAATCAGTTGTATGATAATGCCTTTGTATGTGTGTCTTTTCCCATGTATTCTTAAATAACTAGTAATCTATACTTCAATAAAATTTTTTATTGCAAAAGCTCTCCAAATTCAGTCATCAAAGTTAGACTTACATTTTTCAAGTTTTTTTTAAGCAACTGAATTTGTAAAATTAAGGTAGTTAAAAATATCCCTTTGTTTTTCTTCATGTTAACACTTTATCTCAAAAGGCTTATATTTCTTGCACAGTTTTCAGAGATAGCAATCTGCCTCTGATACACACCTTCTGCTATATTTCCCCACTTTTTGCCCTTCAATGTTTTAAAAATATTTATTCAGTAGATATTTGGGGGCCCACTCTACTGTGGGTATTGTTTTAGGTATTGTGGATTCAGTTTGTATACAAGACAAACCAAGTCCTTTCCCTTATGTGGTTACATTCAGGTTGGAGAATAGATAAAAAATGAGTAAACACATTTATTTCATGTAGGCAGAGGAGCCTACCTCAGAAGGGTCTTCCCTAAAGATCCTAATTAAGATGACATTTAGACAGAGACCTTACTGATATAAAGGAGCAAGCAGTACAAAGATCTGGGGGAAGAGGCTTCCAGCACAGGTAATGACAAATATTAAGGCTCTAGGGCAGGAATAAGGGTGGCATGTTTGAGGATAAACAAGATAGCCACTCGGGCTAGAAAAGAGTAGTAAGCAAGGAGGATGAGAATGGTAGCAAATGAGGTCAGAGAAGTAGATAAGGGTCATATCATACAGGACTTTATAGACCAAGGTAGTGAGCAAATTTTATTCTAAGCCTGACAAAGCCATTGGAGAGTTTTACACAGGAAATTAAAGGGATCTGATTTTTTTTTAAAAGGTTACTGGCGGGCCGGCCCAGTGGCGCAGCGGTTAAGTGCACAAGTGCCCGGGGTTCGCCGGTTCGGATCCCAGGTGTGGACATGGCACCACTTGGCATGCCATGCTGTGGTAGCTATCCCACGTGTAAAGTGGAGGAGGATGGGCACGGATGTTAGCTCAGGGCCAGTCTTCCTCAGCAAAAAGAGGAGGATTGGCAGCAGTTAGCTCAGGGCTAATCTTCCTCAAAAAAAAAATAAATAAAAGGTTACTGGCTAATGTTACGAACAAACTGTAAGGGAATAAGAAGCAGGAAGAATAATTGGGAAGCTACTACAAGCAAGAAATAGCTCAGATTAGGGAGATAGCTGGTCAGATGTGGGGATATACTTTGGAAGTACGGCTCACAAGACACTGATGTATTGAATGCGGGATGGGAGCAGGGAACTAAAATGACTCCTGGTTTTTTGGCCTTAACATCTAGGTGAATGATTGTGTTAAATATGGAAACTGTTCTCAATTTCACAAATTTGTACTGTTTAATGTAAAAAAAAAACAAAGCTGGGTTTTTTTTTTAAAAACAAAATCTATAGTGACTATTATTTGGAACAAAATCAGCTGCAATGCTATCATTGCTCCCAATTTCAAGGCAAGAGACATAGCTTTCATTGGCGAATCTTTCCTGCAGCAATTATTACTATGGATTTCCAACGGTGGTTTTCTATTTCCCTCATTCCTTCTACGTTTATTTCTTGCAATTCTTCTGTAAGGAAGATTTTTCCCTTTTCCTCCGTTTATTTATTCAATCTTTGCATTATTATGGACTCATGAATATTTTATTGTTTGGTTTGTAATCCGTTAGTATCACTGTTAATATGTTGCTCAATTTGTCCTCCAGCTTTGACTGTTGGAAGCCAAAGTTCCCAATGGAACTTTCCAAGTTGACTCCTGTGTCCTTTTGACCTGCGCTGTCCTCTTTTCTTTATAAGCATAGACCTGTATCTTCTAGGTTTATAGCACCATTGTCTATTAAACTATAAAAATCCTGTGGGGTGTAACAATATGTCCTTAACAAATATCTGTGTAAATCAGCCTTAGAGAGCTATATGACACTAAGAGTTGGAAAGACCTTAGAGGCTATGTAATTCAACCCCCTACCTTAGCTTGAATTTTCATTCACCACCACTCCTTCATTCAGTTCTGTGTTAGCACTAATAAAGGTGGATACAAATAGAACGTACAAGGCTGCACTTTTGTAGTGGAATTTATAACTCGTTTTACATTGAGCCAAAATCTAATCCTGATTCTATATAACTCTTCAACTATTTAAAGATAACTTTTAAACTGTTATCAACAGGTTTTTTTTTTTTTGAACCGAGCTCATTTCCAGGCTACTTTTATTAATATTTTGAGGATAAAGAAGGCACTTTTCCATAGAAGACATTATTGCCATCAGGAAGAGGGAGTCAATGCCATAGAGAGTGGTCTACACTACCCATTTTTCATAGCAAAATTTAGCACAACTGAACAGACATTACCAGAGCCTTCACCATTTTCCATATGATATGGTTTCAAATTTCTCCCGCTATCCTGGTAATTCTGCTCTCAGTTGCAATTTATTATTACACAGCACTAGAGCTAATAAAAGAGGGGTTGAGAATGTGATGTCAGTACAACAGTACAACTTCCCTTGTTCTGAATACTTTTTTTTAATGCAGACTAATATCATTTTAGCTATTTTGACAACCACATATCACTGATTGACTTTATGCTCACTAAAACCTCAAGTCTTCAACATGTAGTGTTGTTAAATGATGGCTTTCCCTTCATATACTTATTTAATGAATTTATTAAACCAAACTCTAAGATTTCTTATTTTTAGTATAGAACCCCATCTTGTTAGATTTTAGCCTATTGATTCATCTTGTCTACCTCAAGTTGAATCTTGATTGTCATGCAATATATTTCTCCTATATTATGTCTCCCATATTAATATATGTCACCAGTAAATATGACCCCACCATACCTTCATGCTAATCCTGAAGAAGACATGCAGCAACCCAGTATAGACTAATGCAGTTTAATAATCTTTCTACCAGGACAGATAGAAAACAGTAATCCCCAAAACAGTTAGATGGTTACTACATGTTGGTGTAGGAAATGTAAACAGGTTCAGTTCTTGGGAAACAGATCTAGGTAAAATACTCTAAAAGGAAGTTGGGAGTAGCACTGGACAGGGAAGGAATGCAAGTAAGAGAATAGGAAAGATAAACTCTCCTTCATTTTGCTTGATAGCAAAAAGAAAAGTAGTGAGATGTCTCAGGTTTTTATTTTACTCCCTAATTTCAGTTCCAGTTAAAAATGATTCAGCAGGTAGTTTGTTATAAGGTTTAAAATTTGAATACATGACACCTATAAACATCAAATTTAGAATACTGAATATCTTCGGTATACAGTACACAGAAGCCTTCAGCAGTATTGGGTGATGTTTTATCTCTTAAATTGGGTGTTGGGTTCCCAGAAGTTGATTGCATTATTCTTGATACTGCTTCATAATCTGAAATATTTCATAATTAAAAAATAATTCAGTAAAAATATATTTGGATTTTTATGTTCAGCATAGTAGTGTAATTTATTTCATTTCTTGACTCATTCAAGCCCTTGATAAAAAAAACTAATGGTTATGGAAGTGACTCAATCTGCAGCTCTAAAGTTCTGTATAATTTTAAGTTTAGCAGATAAGCAAAGTTTATCACTTATGTCCTTTAACTGCATAATTATGTTGATAAAAATGCATTCTTCTCAAATACAAGAACTATAGTAAAGCAACTACATCATGAACACTGTAAAATGAACTCTTTTTAAAATATAAAATATGAGGAATTTTATAGTATATAAATTTTCTGACTTTTTAATTTTGTAGTTATTTTTATTGACAATTTTTTTAAACTTCAATTTTGCAAAAATTCTATATTTATGTTGACCATATTATCAAGAAGATAAGCATGCATTATTTTCTTCATTTTATAATTTTTTAAGTGAGAACAGAGAAGCCAGATGATTTATTGGCCATTGCCTGGGAAAATTACAGTATACCACCTACTACCTGAAAATCTGATACAGCGATCCTGCTTTGAAACATTTGTCCCTCCTATGCTTTATCAAACTATATGCTTCTATCATGGCACTTAACACTCATAGGGACTATATGGGTGCAACAGAGAGATTCACCCTCTCCATCCCCTGCCAAAACACACATAGAGCCCACACACTTGAAAAATAAGATCATTTGAGTATGGCAATTACTCAAAAAAATTAAGGGGCCAGCCCCATGCATAGTGGTTAAGTTCAGCATGCTCCACTTCAGTGGCCCAGTTTCACAGGTTTGGATCCCAGGTGCAAACCTGCACCACTCATCAGCCATGCTGTGGTGGTGACCCACATATAAAGTGGAGGAATATTGGCACAGATGTTAGCTTAGGCAGGGCTGATCTTCCTCAAGCAAAAAAAAAAAAAGGAAAGAGGAAGATTGGCAATGGATATTAGCTCACGGCTAATCTTCCTCAGCAAAGAAAAAAACGATCATCTGAGTATGCAATTACTTAAAAAATTAAACAATTCCCATATGATCCAGCAATTCCACCCGTGGGTATATACCCACAAGAAGTGAAATCAGGTACTTTAAAAGATATTTGTACAACCAATGTTTATAGCAGTATTATTCACAATAGTCAGAAGGTGGAGGCTATCCAAGTGTTCATTGTCAGATGGATGGATAGAAAAGATGTGGTATATACACACAATGGAATATTAGTTTTAAAAGGAAGGAAATTCTGACGCATGCTACAACATTGGAGGAACCTTGACATTAATGCTAAGTGAAATAAGCCAGTCACAAAAGGGCAAATACTGTATGATCCCACTTATATGAGGTAGTCAAAGTCATAAAAGACAGAAAGAATGGTGGTTGCCAGGGGCTGGGGTGAAGGGGAAATGGAGAGTTGGTGTTGAATGGATACAGACTTTCACTTGGGGAAGATGAAAAAGTTTTGGAGATGGATGGTAGTGATGGTTGCACAACAATGTGAATGTACTTAATGTCAGTGAACTGTACACCTAAAAATGGTTAAAATGATAAATTTTGTTATGTGTATTTTACCACAATAAAGAAAAATCATCTGAGACTAAATTTGTAAAATAAGTATAATGGCTCAGCAAACAAAAAGCAAAATATCTTCCAATGATGAGATCTGATCAACAGTATTACCATTGATGAAAGGATGTTCTACATCAAAAGAGATATTTGTCAGCAAAGAAACTTAGAAAGGCAAATGACAGTGTATTTTTACCGCAATCCAACTTACGAAGAACGTTACGACAGGTTTGTGACTCAAGTGGAAAGGGGTGAATCAGGCTTAAAACCTTAGCCATTAAAGGCAACAAACTCATTTCTCTTGCCTCCATTCCCTATTTACCAAACGGTCTTCTGATTAAAATAATTTGGATTTGGCTTTCATTGTAATTTGGTCAACACAGAGAAGGTCCAGACCAGCAAACTCAACTATCCTAGCTCCTTCATTGTTGTATTTCTCATAAATTAGTACATTAGTTTTATGGTTTTTACATAGCAGTGTCTTAGCAAATTGAGTGTGTGACTCAGCACCCCAGAGTCCAGTCACTTCCAGATCTTATACACCAATTTCAAACCTAGAAAAGAATCCAATGTTGAAACCCAGTAGTCACACCAAGGTCCTGCTAGACTGTGGATACATCTGTGGCAAGCCTATACCTCCTTCCCCAAGCAACTTCTCTCTGCACACTTTCCATAATGCTGTATTGCAATTGCCTGTTATTAGATTCAGATCCTTGAAGATAGGTAGTGGATCTTACCTATCATCCTTAACAACTAACAAAGTTCCCAGCACAAAGGAAAGAAACCAATAAATGAAAATAAAATTCAATTTAGTAAGACAATTAGGGAATGAGTCTTGTAAAGATTCTTCTGTATATAATTTTCCTCTAAAGTTTACAAATGGAGGGTTAGACAGGCAATAGCAAAGACAAAATGAGTGTATTTAGATTCATTTGAAACTCTCAATTCAAGTTGAAGTTACAGTGGTTAGGCCATATTTCATTGAGAATGCCTGAGTGTCATTCAAACCATAAGACATGATCTCCACGAAAGCCCAGACAGACCCCAGAGAGCACACATGCCTTTCCCCTAATAACTCCTCCTCTGGTACAGTAAAGAACATGGAAGATCTGGGCCTTCACTTGCCAAATATGTAGGACTAGTGTGCGTGCCACTTCTTTCTACTACTCACACGCACTCAATCAAAGGAAGAATGAAATTCCTTCCTAATGTGTCCTAGAGTTGTGCTGTTTCACATAACGCAGCATTTAGATTCAACACCAGCCAAGAGTGTCTAGATGAGGAATCTACCAGTGACGTTGACACACACAACAGGGATAACTTGACAGTACAGGAGAGCACTGGGACACACCTGCTGAACATATTTCAAGTTGCAAGATGAACAAGACCAGATGTGAAAGGTTTTATGTCCAGGCTAGATTCCAGTGTATAACAGAAAATAACCTGTGACATACATGCAATCAGACAGGATGACTAATTTTTCTTAACCTTTAGGTCTTAATTTTTCCTTTTCCTCTTTTGGGTCAACAACACACCCTAGGGAAAATATGAGTTATTTTATCTTCTGGCAGTTAAGAAAACGGACTCTGGAGCCAGATGGCCTGACTTCTAATCCTAGCTCTGCAATTAAACTATGTGACCTGCAAATCACCCAAACTCTGTGGCCCAGTTGCCTTATCTGTAAAATGAGGACGGTAATTACCTCGTGGTGTTGGTGTGAGGATTAAGTAAATTAACTGCAATAGTGCCTGGCACATAGTAAGCGCCAATTGATTGTTAGTTATGAGTAACTATTGTCACACAAATAAAATTTTTGAAAAACAAATTCCACCTAAACTCTATTTTGTTAATTACAAATTTGCATATCTGTATCTACCACTAGACTGTAACTGTGACTTCCTAACTGTGATTTACTCATCTTATACCAAGAGCTTCACACCTTGCAAGGCACAGATGTATGTCCCAGCCCTGTCCAACCTTGTATTTATAAGGTCCTTGCTTAGTAAAGCCGTAAAGCCTAGCAGAAAAGAAGCAAGACTCTTGGGATAAATCTATGCAAAGAAATCGTAACAAGTTTACATACCAATAAAAGCAAAAAAAAAAAAAGACGACGAGGTGCAAGAATGAGTATACACTATGCTGAAGGTTGCATACATAGTAAGCAAAGACCATATAACCCATTACGAAAATAGGATAATTCTTTAAGATAAGGGAATATTTACCACCACCCCCTCCCTTTATCTTTAGCACAGAAACGGGCCATCCTCACACCTTATGCTCCAACTGAAGAAGTGGCAGTAACGGTTTAGACTGTCCGACCGGAAGCGCTTCCGTTTCCTCGGAACCGTGTACAAGTCCTTGGGGACGTCCCTAGTTTCCACTCGATGTCTCTGAAAGTGTTAAATATCTCAGGTCACAACCTTTAGATTTGGTGATAGTTCCTCTAAAGTGGAATAACGAATAATTACCCCATCCTTTCTCACAGTGGCGTCCAAATTCCAGCCAAAGGCAAAAACCATTTCTTTTAATGTAGCGTAGTGTTTAGAACTTAATGCTGTGTAGTCAGACAAATCTGTGTTCGGCCTCAGCTAGATCAGTCACCAGCCGTGTGACGCTGTAGAAGGCCTCTTACCTATAAACCTGGGAGAAATGCGTGAGCGCACACACGGCGGCTAGCAAAGGCAGCCTTCGTGCTGATGTTTACCCTGAGATGAGTGACGCTGTCTAGGGCAATCGCTGCGGGCCCTGGCAACCCGACGCTGGCACCGTGCTGATGACGTCACTTCCAGGGCGCCAGGCTCGGGCTTTCCCCGCCTGAGGAAGGGCAGTTGGTCGACTCTGCTAGGGAAAGGAGCCGAGCTCTAGCTACTGTTGTTCACGAGGAAGGTGGGTGAAATGGCTCACCTCTCTCCCCACTGAGGTTTTCGCTCACCTGGAAAAGCGGTTCCAGTCCGAGCCCTTTGCCTTCTTAGAGCAGACAGAGACCAGCGATGGCCAAGTCCCCTGCATTGTCCTGGGAGCCTTCTTAGCCCGAAAGAGAAGTGCTTTGCACAGGCTGCCTTGCCTAGATTGAGTGACTGCAAATCTAATTTCTCGGGGTGTGCCTGTGTCGGCTGCACGCCCCGCAGCTGTCCTCTGCGAATAAGCCACTCGTCTCTAATCCCTGGATGCTCTCTGTCCCACTGGAACAATAAAAGTTCCAATATGTACTCGCTCTTTTTTCCATTTTGTCCATTAGCATGGTCTGGAAAGCGTCTACTTAAACATCCAGAAAGTTCTAGAACAGGTGATTTGGGGGCATGAAACCAGATACTTGGCAGTGTGAAAATACCAGGGTGCTTTATTGAGAGACTGCTATTTGGGGGGAAGGGGGAGGATTTGGGGAGATCCCCGTTATGATAAACCTGCCAAAAATGAGATTTAATTCAAGAAATGGTCATTAATGGATAAAATAGGTATTAGTTTGCAGTCGTCTTAGTCGAGATGTGATTCTTTTAAGGTGAGCTTTGTGAGAACACGTTACTAAACTAGACGACTGAATCTTGTGTCTGTGTTTCATGTGAACCCTTGTTTTCCAACCAAATGGAAATAGGAATGCATATATTATCTGTTCTGTTTTGCCTTTATCGTCTGATTTTTTAAAGCCATATTTTGTCTTAATTTTAGCTATCGAAAAATAGCATTTTCTGGAGGACTATTTATGCAACTATTGTACTGTTATATGAACTGTTTTTATAAAGAATAATGAATAGTTTGGTAAGAACAGCATGGAAGTAATAGTAATACCAAAAAATTTTGTATTTTACTTCTTTGTTTCCCCTCTTAAAGAGCATTATATTCATGTATACTGTTATTTATATTAATAGGATGCTACAGCCTTTAAAAAAATTTTTGTTTTTACAAAACTTTCCTACAATTTTATAAAACTATATATTGAAAAATAAACCAAGTTTTCAGAATTTTGCTTAACTGAATGGATTAGTAGCTAATGTCAGTTCCAAATAATGGTAAGTTTGCTTCTTTAATTCTCTTCCAGGAATTATCTATAGCGTAAGTATGCTAATATTAAATAAGACAGCAAGAGTGTTTTCTACGCCATCAAAAAGGAAAATTTGTGAATTTTTAAGAAGTTTTCATTTTCATCCTGGAAAACGACTTTTTCATAAACTAGTTTTGGGAATTGAAACCAGTTGTGATGATACAGCAGCTGCTGTGGTGGATGAAACTGGAAATGTTTTGGGAGAAGCAATACATTCCCAAACTGAAGTTCATTTAAAGTAAGTAGACATTATCTTGGTAGTTTCCACTTTTTTGAAAGAAGTGAAATGAAATAATTCTTTTGTATTTATCATATATAAAAGTTAAATTTTAGGAGCCAATTTCTTCTTTTGTGCAAAAGCTTCTAATAACTGCTATAGAAAACGTTAAACCACTCAACCTGGCTTATAAGCTCTCCATAATAAGGTCCCAACCTTAGCTAATCCTGTTGCCAAAAAGAAGCTAAGCTCATTCCTGACTCCAGTATTTATCCGTGATTTCCCCTTAATAATGAGTTCTCGTCTTTTGTCAACTTGTATGTTTCATGGTCTCAACTGAAGTCCTAGCAAAGCATGACTCAACCTCTAGCCTGTTAATCACTGAAAAAAAGATCCTATTCACGTTGGCACTTACATAAATAATAATATACTGTTGAATTAAAGCACAGAATGGTGCAAGGTTTATAAACTCAGATGTTTCCAGAGGACCACCGGGCAGGTTACATAAATAAGTGGGCTGGATATAAAGTGGAAAATATCTGGAAGAGGTCACTACCCAGCTCCTGCCAGCTGTTGTGATGCAGGAATGTAGGCCTTGTGTTATTTGATCATTAGAATTTTCAAAAGAAAATGGAAATCCAGAATGTTACTGTAATATCTCCAGATTTTTACAATTAGTACTAATTCAAAATATATTAAAATACTGTGCAGATCAACTATGCCTTCAAGCCATCAATTTACAACATCTGAATAGTGAAAAAATTGGTATTTTGAGATCACAGACCTGTATCTGAATCATGATTAGGCACTTGGTATTGGCTCTTACTAGGCAAGTTGCTTATCCTCTCTGATTCTACTTTCACATCTGTAAAATGGGAATGATAATACCTGCCTTATACGATTGTGGAGAGGAGAACAAAAATAATACAGAATACTAGAAATAGAAATAATATATGTGAAGAGGGGGAATAGGCCTCTAAGTGTTACATACCATGTGGAAGGGACTGTGGTAGGCATTAATAAGGCATAGTGAAGTACTAGAAAGCCCTTGCCTTCAAGAAGCTTAACCTAATCTCTGAGACATGGTACATAGACCTACAAGGAAAGTTAACAGTGCAAGGCAGTGTAAAGTGAGCATCAACAAGTGGTGCCAACAATAAGTATTATTACCATGCCTCAGTTCCACAGTCCTTTCAGTATTTCTGAGTGTAGTGGACATTTGAACATATAAATGCTAACTTCACAGAAAGGCCTACCCTGACCACTTTATCTAAATTAGGTACTCCCACCCTGTTTATTCTATATCACCATACTCTGCATGTTTTCTTCATAATCCTTTTCATAATTTATACATTTGTTTACTTATATATAATCTTTCTCCAATAGACTGTAGGTTCCACGGTGACAGGGACTGTGTCTATATCACTACACTATGCCTAGCACCCAGCACAGCATCTGACACGTTGCCGGTGCTCAGTGGCCTTGAAAGATAGTTCAGCTTCAATGAATGGAGATGGAAAGGATACTGTAGCTTGAGTGAGCATCATCAGAAAGGCAGAGAGGTGAGAAAGTCCTGGACAGACATTCAGTTTAGCTGACACAAAGGTCACTTGAGAGGAATGCACAGGTGAATAGCCTGTGTGGTGCCATCCACGCAGCTCATCTTAGCGTTTATTGAATACCTACAATTGCCAGGCAACATTTGAGGCACTGCACATTCAAATATGACTAAGATATATGATGTTTGCCTCTGAGCAGCTTAGTATATAATGTGGTTTAGAGTATAGATTTACATTCTGATTCAGCCACTTACTAGCTTTGAGACCTTGCACAATTTTCTGTGCCTCAATTTCCTTATCTGTGAAATGGAAATAAAAATGGCAACTAGCTCATAATATTGTTGTGAAGATTAAATGTGAATTCTTTTAAAGCATTTAGTTTGGTTATGGACCAATTGCAAGGGCTCAGTGAAAGCTACCTATTATTGGTAATAATAGTACTTCTATCACTACTATAAATAAATGAAGAAAGACAGGTAAACAGGTCATTGTAAGACAGCATGGAAAGTGCAATAATAGACAACTGCTTGGGAGGGCACTCCTTTCTTCCAAGTCAGAAACCTGAAGGGTAATCTTGATATCCCCCTCACCCCTCTATCCAAATCAGTCCTCCAGTCATAGTAAATCTACCTCCCAAATATTTCTTGAAACTTTCCTCTCCCTGTCCGTTGATGTAGTTCAAGCCCTCATTGTTTCTTGCCTGGACTCTTGGCTCCAGGCTTGAGGCTAAATGGTTTCCCTGCTTCTTTTTTTTGTTTGTTTTTAAAGATTGGCACCTGAGCTAACAACTGTTGCCAATCTTCTTCTATTTTTCTTCTTCTCCCCAAAGCCCCCCAGTACATAGTTGTATATTCTAGTTGTGAGTGCCTCTGGTTGTGCTATGTGGGACGCCGCCTCAGCATGGCGTGATGAATGATGTCATGTCTGCGCCCAGGATCCAAACTGGCGAAATCCCGGGCCACTGAAGCAGAGAGCTCAAACCCAACCACTCGGCCATGGGGCCGGCCCCTCCCTGTCTCTGTATTAGCTTTGTTCCCTAATCACCTAGTCTCTGTACTGTATACAAAGTAAGACAGGAATATATGCTCATTAATTCTTTGGGAAGAAAGCCATGATCTTATTCATCATTTTTGTCTCCGGTGCTTAGCATAATCCTTGGCAGATAACGTATATAGAAGAGGCACAGAAAGGAAGGGGGGAGGTAGGCAAGTGGGAGAAGGAAGAAATAAGTGGGAGGGAAAGGATTTGGATTTAACATCTCCCAAATTCCAAGAAAGTACAGGCTTTTGAGTTGGAGAGTGATGGGGTCAGCACCGTGTTTTATTTTCTGGCAACACAATATAGAATGGACTCCACAGATCAGAGAATGTATCTAGGGAAGTACAGTTAGAAGGCTTTGAATAGATTGAGATAATGAGAGCTTTTTGAACTTGGTGGGAATGGTGATAAACATAATTAAATGTGGAAAGTGAAAGAAAGAAAGGAGATAAAGATGAACCTTGAAACGCAAGTGATTAGGAAGCTATTGATGCCATTAGCAGAACTGAAGAATATAAGAGGAAAATAGCTTTGAAGAATTAAGGAAAATGGTATTACAAGGTGGATGTGTTGAAATAAGATTATTTCTTTTAATATCTCCCTCATTGCCTGACACAGTACATATTTTAACTATTAAATAAATACTCATTGAATGCTCCTACCAAGGATTTTCATTTCTGTGTGTAGAACTAGCAGATCTTGCAACATCAAATATTTGAAGATTTTTTTTTTTAGATTAGAGGTGCATCTTGCAGACCCTATATTTTATTGCTCTGCTTCTCTGTAAATCAGTCACACTGTGGCAAATTTGCAACTTTGCCTCCTAATTGTTGATATTTGGAGTAGTGATCTACTGCTTGTCCTACACGGACCAGAAATCAAAATTACCAACTCTGAGCCCTGGATTCCCAAACTTTATTTCAGGATTGCAGGCAGTCTGCTGTCCTTCCATGACCTCAAGTGCAGCGTGTTTAAAAATAAACTCATCTTCTTCACAAAACTGTCTTCATGTTTCTCTCTGTTAGTATTTTTTTCTTCCAGTCACTCCAGCTCAGTATCTGAATCATCTTTGATGTCTTGGTCCCCCTTCTCCTTATATCCGCTTAGTTATAGTTTTCAAGGCTCTCTGTCCCTTTCTTCCCATTCCCATGATCACCCAGTTTAAGATGTAATCACCTTACACAAATATTTTTGCAATAACCTCTTAAAAATCTCCCTGTCTGCAGAGAGATTAGTTTTCCTAAAGTCCAGTTTTATCTCTTCCTTTCCTTGTTTAACACTTCTTCCCTAGAATGCTTCTCAAGATTATTTTGGTGATTTCATTCATCAGCAAACAAATCCATAGGACTTTGTCATGCACAATTTTTAAAAGTTAGAGACATTACCCTTATTCTCTGCATATTGAGTTCTTATAGTGTGCTGCATTATAAGGCATACATTTTTGAAAATACTTGACTTACTAACATTTTTAGCTATATAATGATTAATTTGAAAACATGCCTTCAGCCGTAATGTATAATTTTTCTTCCTCTATTTTTACAATCTTAAAATTATAAAAAGCTGTTTTTTTTTTATTTCTTTCAGAACAGGTGGGATTATTCCTCCGGTAGCTCAACAGCTTCACAGAGAAAATATTCAACGAATAGTGCAAGAAGCTCTCTCTGCCAGTAAAGTCTCTCCAAGTGAACTCTCAGCAGTTGCAACTACCACAAAACCAGGACTTGCTCTAAGCTTGGGAGTGGGCTTATCATTTAGCTTACAACTGGTAAACCAGTTAAAAAAGCCCTTCATTCCCATTCATCATATGGAGGCTCATGCACTTACTATTAGGTTGACAAATAAAGTAGAATTTCCTTTTTTAGTTCTTTTAATTTCTGGAGGTCATTGTCTATTGGCATTAGTTAGAGGAGTTTCAGATTTTCTGCTTCTTGGAAAGTCTTTGGACATAGCACCAGGTGACATGCTTGACAAGGTAATTATTTAAGAATTAATTTCTCCATTCTTTTTTGTTAAAGTATCTGTTTCAATTAAATAGTAATATGTGTACTACTATCGTTCATCTAAATATTTCTGAATAATATCATATTAGACTGAAAAAAATTTTTGCAGTAAGAAAAAAAAGAAAAATAGTAGTACATAGCTTTAAAAAGATTCCTTCTTACCCATTCCAAGTAAGATGGTAAGAGGTTTACATCAGTACATAAAGGTTCAAATAGTTTGCAGATGCAGTTATATTTTTAATCAAAAGAAAGTGCTTTGTAAAGTGTAAAGTACTGTAAAAATGTGAAATAAGAGGATATAGAAAGGTAACATAAGGACATTAAAGATGCCCAAATTCTATGATTAAATGTCACAATTGCTGATACCACTGACAAGCAGATTTCTTTTTCTTTTGTTTTAGAATCCTACCGAGCCTACTGCCATATACAAAAAAAAAAAAAAAAAAACCTGCTGCCAATAGCTGAAAGGATTAGAAGAAATAGGACAGGTTCTTACTTTTGAAGTTCATCATTAAGCAATCATTGTCAACTTCAAACCTAGTTTCCATCCCCAATAGATAAGCAAAAGTAGATAGGGAGGCTGTGATTGGCCACTATTGACCAGGTTATCAGAAGGAGCAAGATTGTCTATCTTTACTGACCACCAGCCATAGTCCATATTTGTAAAAGTATAGCATATCTTATTCACCTAGGTTGTTTTGTTTTTTTTAGTAACATTCATTTCCTTTGCATCTTGGCTTCAAAATTTGCGATTTTATGACTCATTACAAAAATTTTTGTTTTTGATAGGTAGCAAGAAGACTTTCTTTAATAAAACATCCAGAGTGCTCCACCATGAGTGGTGGGAAGGCTATAGAACATTTGGCCAAACAAGGAAATAAATTGCATTTTGATTTCAAACCTCCTATGCAACGTGCTAAAAATTGTGATTTTTCTTTTTCTGGACTTCAACATGTTATTGATAGGATAATAATGCAAAAGGAAAAAGAGGAAGGTATATTTTTAATTAGTAAAGTTGGACAAATAAGTAATCCTGGTTTGTGCCTAAAAATACTTTTTCATTTCTGCAGGTATTGAGAAGGGGCAAATCCTGTCTTCAGCTGCAGACATTGCTGCTGCAGTACAGCACACAACAGCATGCCACATTGCAAAAAGAACACATCGTGCCATTCTGTTTTGCAAGCAGAGAGACTTGTTATGCCAAAGTAATGCAGTACTGGTAAGTTTTGTCATCTCACCTTAGGATAGTAGTAACACTTTACAGTATGTTACTTTTCTTTTAAGAGTTGATTGACCCTGTACATAGGATGAAAGTGTCTTTAGTTGCCATATGCCAGCCCTGACAGTATGAAATTATGCAGAATAAAGACTAATAGCCATTTCTTGTAAATGTATGGCAACTTAATCGGACATCTGTACAGCCTGTGTGGCAAAAAAGTCCAAGACTGCATCTTCTCATTGACTTTAAAAGAAAGTTTATAATAAGAAATGAAATGCAGTAATGACTATCATTATTTTTAGAAAAATAGGCTAGTTTCCTTCAAAATTATGTTCCTTTGGTGAAATCCCCTTAACTGTGCTTAAAAGCCTTGATAAACTTCTTGTTTAACTGTATCTTAAACTTCATCCTTTTGATAACTATAAAGTGATAAAATATTTAAATGGGAGGTTCACAAAAGGGAATATTACATGAATATCAAACGTAATAGTTTTTTAAGAATTATGTAAAATAAAAAATGCTTATAATTAAAAACAGCAGGGTCTGAAATATTGTATGATGATTGTAAATTGCAAAAAGATTAAAAGAAAATGTTCAAAAATAATAGTAGTGATTGTATACTGATATTGAAATTGTTGGTGATTTTTTTTCTTCTCCAGATTTTTATTATACAGATATATTACTTGCTCATTACCCATCCATCAAAATGTGATATTTTCTGATTGTATAATGCTGATATTTTCCCCAGGTTTAGCTAACAGCTTGGTTCATATTGGTATGTGATATTTGCTAATTTTGGTCTTCTCAATTCCTTCAGGTTGTATCTGGAGGTGTTGCAAGTAACTTATATATTCGAAAAGCTCTGGAAATTGTAACAAATGCAACACAATGCACTTTGTTGTGTCCTCCTCCCAAACTGTGTACTGACAATGGCATTATGATTGCATGGTAAGCCACAGGATGTATGTGCATCACTAATAAGAATGGAAATATTAGTTGCCATTTCATCATGCTAAATCTTCCTTTAAATTTTGTGCTATTTTTTTATTTTAATGATTCTTATTTAGGAATGGTATTGAAAGACTACGTGCTGGCTTGGGCATTTTACATGACACAGAAGGCATCCGCTATGAACCAAAGTATGTGGTACCATAATCTTTATGCAAGTTGCATTATAAAAGTCAGAACCTAGATTTTGTTTTTATATAAGAAGTTTTCATTGATATTCTGGTGGTACTGAAGAAAGGTTACATTAGTTTCTTTCATGAACCTAGGAGATAGATACCTTATAAGAAATATTTCTACTACAGTATCAAATTATAAAAATTTTGACAAATCATACTTTGGAAACAGGCAGTGGGTAAGGGTGATGAATTCCCTCATTTGGGACCAGAATGGAAACTATATTCATGGCCTAGACTTTTGCAGTATCAGGACCATTTCAGGACCAGCTGGTATGAAGGGAAACTTAAGGAAAATGTGCAAAGAGCATTCAGATGTGAGAGTGGATTGTGAGTATGTTCCTCCACAGGCAGCTGAGAAATGGCCAAAAGATAAGCTGTTTTCTGCAAACTTTATTTCCTCTCCCAAATCAAAGTTCCAAGGAATAGCACAGTTTTTCAATTTGTTACCAAGTTCTGATCTAAGTTAATTCTGGAATTGTAAAAATAGTAAAGGATGATTGTTTTATAATCTAACATAATTCTACTTTCAACATTGTTTCATCTGATGTTTTAAAACTTTTCAGCAATTTTAGTCCATAGCTATAGCTACATGAACCACAGACTATTAAGACTGATCATAAATGAACAGAGTTTAGTTAGTAGTGGCAGAAGGAATCCCCTATGTTAATGGCCTATCCTCAGGTAAAATATATTGTCTGATCCAGTGGTACCTTCTTGTGGCAGCCTTAAGGCTGAAAATGATGGCTGTTTCAGGTTAGCGTCCAATTGAATTCTTATATTGGGCAACATTGTAAAAAAACAGAAATCTGAGGCCAAAGTATTTACTGAGAAAGAACAAAGAAAAAGGGTAGGATCCAAGACATCTCCTTCGAATAATGACAAAGGAAGGTAGAAAAGGAGCAAGCTAGTTTTTGAAACCTCAGAGAAGAATCAATAGCAACCTGGGGAATTTCTAAAGTAGGAATGGATGCAGGTTTGACTTTAGCTGTATGGTAAACTGCTTTTATCCTTTTAGCTTTGTAGAGAATTATAAGACATTTTTCATTATTTTTTAATTTATTTACAGTATTTGAGAGCAATAGAACTATTTCTTTCAAAAACATCTCAATCCCCAAACTCATCAAGTTCTGTATTTTAAATATGTATAGCTTTTTACATGTCAATTATACCTCAAGGTGGTTAAAAAAAAATCTCCAAATTTAGATTTCTCATTAATGGAACTGGTCTTCCTTCACTCATTATTCTGGTTTGAGGTCCCACTGTATTTGTAGGTATTCAAGAACCATCACCACATATGATTAATTATACATTAGATACGTATACTGTTTATCAGAATTCTAAGCAAATAGTCCGCAGAACTAGAGACAGATCAGGAAGCAAATATTTGAAATAATGTGATTTGTCTGATTATGATGCAGATGTCCTCTTGGAGTAGATATATCAAAAGAAGTTGGAGAAGCTGCCATCAAAGTACCACGACTAAACATGAAGATTTGATTTTTGCTTTTCATAAAATCCCTAAAGGTAGTATTTCAATGATAAGTTTTGATTTTTTGTATATCAAATTGTAGAAGACATATATAATATTAATTGTTTAACAAAACTTTCTTTTAATACTCCTTTTCTCATGTTTGATATTTAACTTGCTTTTCTGAGAGACTGTGATAATATGTTATAGTCTTATAAGAGAGTACAGATTTTTTTATTATCAAAAATCAAAGTAAAACATCTTGTGGGGATAAGAATGTACTGATATTGGCAAGTAGAAGGAAAAACCTTGGAAGAAATACAGTAATTCTGCTGAATCCTGGCCCCATATGTTACAGGCCTAGATCTTTGTCCTCGTTCCCATCTCAAGATAGTAGAAGCTATTTTTTGGCTTCTGCTGAAACATTAGTCTCACTTTTCTAATGAGAGAGCAATTTTAGAAAGATAGCCAGATCAAAGTCATGTCAAATCAGAGAAGTCTAAATCAAGACAAAAGGTGACTTTTTCTAACAGAATGTATGTTATTAATTATAAAAATATGTTATTAGGTATCTTCCTTGAAGCAAATGGCATGTCTATACATTTCTTAAAATCTAGCTAAGATTTTATACCTCAAAGTGGTTAAAAAAAAAAATCTAAGGAGGCAGCCCGGTGGCATAGTGGTTAAGTTTGCCCACTCTGCTTCAGCGGCCTGGGGTTTGCCAGTTTAGATCCCAGGCACGGACCTTATGCACTGCTTATCAAGCCATGCTGTGGCAGGCGTCCCAGATAGAAAATAGAGGAAGATAGGCACAGATGTTAGCTCAGGGCCAATCTTCCTCAGCAAAAAGTGGAGGATTGGTGGCAGATGTTAGCTCAGGGCTAATCTTCCTCAAAATAAGTAAATAAATAACATGAAAAAATCTATCTAAGATTTTAAGAAATGTGACATGCAAATAATCCCTCAAGTGTGTATTGCACTTTTCAGTTGACCACATATATTCACGTGCATTATTTTAGAAATTGTATTTACTCAATGAAAATAAATGAAAAGGATTTTTTAAAATAATTTCCTTTGTTTCAAATTTCCTACAAATTTGAAACCTAGTTCTGCAGATATCATGACAGTTTATCACTTTTTTTCTGCCTAAAGTAACTGAATGTACTGTCCTTTGAATATGAGGCCAATGCTATTGACTATTTAATGTCCTTTGAGAGATTTTACCAGTAGAGATTTATATTATGTCATCCATACTGGACCAAGTTGTTAACTTTTTGATTAGTGACTTGCTTTATTGAGAAACTAGGGGTAAGGATTAAAATACAGACTGAAAAGATTTCTTATTTTAATTCTACCTTAAGGTGACCTCCCTTTTGGGAAATTCTATAAGTAATTCTTTTTTTTAGAATTATGATCATAGAGTATTGCTTTATGATCATCCATTTTATCCTGAAAATAGAAAATATAATTTATATGAGGGAACATATAGAAACAGCCAATATTTATAAAGCTTTGCTTTCTTTGATGTTGAAGTATAGGTGTAATAGAATTGGCTTGTAAATATCATTTATAAGAAACTGTGAATTCACGTTTTACATTTGGATTTATGTTCTGTATCATGTGAATCTGAGTTCACAGAGAAGTGTAATTATTTCTTGTGGCTATTACAATCAGAGTGCATATAAACTATGTAAGAAAACTGACCAAAATGTCTTCTCACTATCACAAATATTATAAAATAAGGATATCTATAATCTAAGTTCTTAAAATTTCAAAGTATCAAAATTGTTCCAGATGCTACAAGCACACATTTCAAAATTGAGTTCATGATATAAATAAGGGAACCTACAGATAAAGGAAATGAGCAAATTCTGTAAGCATTCCATATCTTAGGCCTTTCAGTACTTAGCCATGAGGAAGGAAGGAAGGGAAAGAAGAGAGAGAGAAAGATGGGAAGGAAGATGAAGGAAGAACATTGAACTCTATATTCGCAAGCATATGTGCCAAAGTTAGCTTATGGTACATGTAAAAGGCAGGCCATTTGCTGAAACCCTCTGTATCTTGAGGCCTTTCTCATCTTATATATAATTTTTAAAAATAAAAATAAAATGCAGGGTAATAAAAATCTTTACTAGAGGTGTATACTTTAGGAGAAATACTGTAAGTTTTATGCGTGGTAGGATGGTCTAGCTAAGCCAAGATACTCAGGAAATGTCTATGTTATTGAATACAAAGAAACCCTGATCCTCAACCCTGAAAATACTCATAAAATAGTCTTTAGCCATTTCAAACTTTGCTGTGTAAAGGCCTTTTTTTGTGTCTACAGAGGTTATTTTCATTGATATGAATTCTTATCCGTAATGGTGCTGGAAAATGACAGTTTCTTATCATTTGAATTATTTATCCCTTTCTAGTATAAAATATGCCATTTCCCCCTGCAATTCGTATATTTTAGTCCATCAACCAGAAGGCTGTGACACAAAGCAATTAAGCTAATTTAGAATTGAATTGGAAGATCAAAGAGGTCTCTTATTGCACAGTGGTTAAGAGCACAGGCTTTGGACTCTGGCGCATAGAAAGCCCTAAGAACATGTAGCTACTATCATCACTGTCATTATTGTTGTGTTAAAGCATGTTGGGGAAAATAAGTGCTAATTAATATATATGTTCAATGCATCCCAGGTAGACTGTATGGAGACAGTTGAGCAAAGTGGACAGAGAAAAGGAGGGGCTTTAAAGGACACAGTGAAGCCCAGCTTGCTTTTGTATCAAATCTATCTGCTGCTGTAAAATAGAAGAAGCAGACATACATCAAAACTTGGACCTACTGGAAACACTACTCTTGGGCAACGACATCCTGTGATTCTAAGCTACAAAGAGTATCACCCTTTCTGGCTACAAACCAAAGATACTCTCTAAGTTTGGAGAATGGTCAACACTGGTGGTCACATTTTTTAACCATACTTTTGTACTTGATGAGCAATGATTTCACTTTTTCTTTTTAAAGATTGGCCCTGAGCTAACATCTGTTGCCAATCTTTTTTTTTTCTTCTTCTCTCCAAAGCCTGCCAGTACATAGTTGTATATTCTGGTTGTAGGTCATTCTAGTTCTGCTGTGTGGGACGCCGCCCCAGTATGGCTTGATGAGCGGTGCTGTGTCCACACCTAGGATCCAAACCAGAGAAACCCTGGGCCACTGAAGTGGAGCATGTGGACTTAACCACCCAGCCAAGGGGCTGGCCCTTACATTTTTTTGAAATACAATGTTTTAAAAGTATACATTTCAGGTTTTAGAAGCCTCATGCATTTGTAGTATTTATTATTAAATATCTCAAGGTATTATAGTGAGTGTTAACATGTGGCCTACTTTGAATCAGGCCTCTTTAGCTCAGCATACTAATTTAAAAATGTTTCTAACACTTGATAAATATACTAATTATGCTGCTCATGTCAGTTGCTATGTTTTAATAGTTTTTAGTGCAGGCATTCTATTACAGAAAATTCTATTTATTTTTTTAAACCACAATTCTGACCTGATGTTAAATTTCAGTAGTCAGGTTAAGGAAAATCTGTGAAGTATCAATATCAAGAACTTACATTCAAAAAGATTATTCAGTTATGCTATGAATATTTTATCACAATTAAAAATAAAAATTTTAAAAAGATTGCTCAGGAATCCTTTCATTCTAAAATGCTTTTATTAGCCTTCTGCAGGCTCAGGATTAGCTTTCTGTACGTGTTTCCCAAGTTGACTCAAAAACACTATTCTTGGTCTTGATACTTTTATGACATCCGATAAAATTGCAGATGAAAAGGAAAAAATATTATGAGAAACAGTCGTCTTTTCTACTGTTTTGAGGAGCCCCATGAAGTTAGTTACAGGAGGTATTAAAGTCAAAGAATCCCTTGGTTGAATTTTAGGCTTTAATTTTCTTCGGTGTTCTTTTCCTAGAAATTAGAGAACCACAATTAAATCTCTCTTAAGCCTAAGAGCTCTAAGTATAGTCTCATTGCTTTCAGTTCTGTATAGTTCTATTTTCTTCACATCACCAAAACATACTAAGAGAACAGATCAGTAGCTTCCACACTTTTAGATGTCATAGAGCAAAAGCTTGTCGGGGCCAATATATGGTTGCCAGCTTTTTATTATGCCATGTTGGCACTAATAAAAGAACAGATGCCAGCTGTTTTAAACATTTTGTAAAAGAAGGGATAGTTTAACACCATGGGAAAGTGTCAAAGGCATTATCTCAAAATGACAGACGTTATATTGAATAAAATTAACTTTATCAGAAACTTGCTACATTGTCCTTGTTTTTTCTTATGCTACCACAAACCTGTGAAAACTTCATCAGACCATTACTGGTACACAGATTGTTGTTTAGAAACCAGCATTAAAGTGAAGAAAGATTGGGACTGACTATTCTTTTGTGTAAGTTACTCTGATACTAAAGAAGCTATACCAAAAAAACCCCAGACGTTCTTCTACCCATGTATTCAGAAATCTAGCCTCCCCCATATACTCCCTGAATAACTGAAGTTCTTTACTCTCCCTTTATGTCTCTCCCTATTCTCTACCTTTCCTTTTGTGCCTGAATGGTTCTATCCTTGCTTTTGTCTATAGGACAGTATACCAAGTAAGACTGATCTTGGTCCTACACTAAGCGCACATGAGCAAGCACTAAGCATATATGTGAAACAGTAAGTAATTGATCTCCTCTATTGCATGTCTAATAGGAATTGATGAGTAACATGTAAGATCTGACTCTGATCTTGCAGGCCTAGGCGACTCAGCCATCATCTGTCTACTGTGTGCAAACTGTACAGAGCATCCATGGAAGAAAACATGGTCTCTGCCCTGAGAACTTACGGGGTAGACGAGTTATACATGAAACAGAAGAATAGCAAGATCAGAATTTAAGTCATACTTACATGTTTCAATAATGACTTATTTCTATGCATGGCTTGTGAGAAAAAACAAAGAAGGGATTTCTGTCAAGTGATGTTAGTACGGAAGACCTTAAAAGAACTGATTAACATGGGCTTGTAAATGAGAAGATATTTTAGGTATACAGAATTACAATAGCAAAAGTTCACAGTTAAACTTTTCTTTTTTGGTATCCTGGACATTTTGGATTTTTAGAAATGGAACACAGAATTATAAAGTTTCAGGGCTAGAAGGTATCTCAGAGCTCACGGATAAAGAAAAATCAATTACCTTTTTTAAAGACAGGAATTATGCATGGCCCTCCATTTTTCTCCAGACTGAAAGGAAAACATTTTTATTACAAAAACTAGAAATATATGAGACTTAGTACACCCAGGTACCATGTTCAATGCCTAAGGCTAATTTATACATGTTACCTGTACTAACTGTGCATGTTACTTGTATGTATTTTATAGTCACTCATTTACTCACTTAATCACTCAGAACATTTGGAACATTAAATCTGCTTGAAGTGATCAGGGAAAGCTTCAGGGAAGAAGAGACACTTCAGCTGGGTTTTGAAGAAAATAGTTCTTCAAATGGATGTGGGGGGAGGGTATTCCATACAGAGGGAATAGGATATGAAAAGTTACAGTACTGTAAAACAGCATAGCATGTTCAGAGGGCACTAAGTAGTCTGGTGTTGGAATTAAAGGCATCTGGAGGCATGATGGGTGATAAGGTTGGAGAATAAAGATCAAGTCATTTTATGTATTAAGAATACGAGAGTGGTCCCGCCCAGTGGCGCAGTGGTTGAGTGGAGTTCATGCACTTCATTTTGGCAGCCTGGGTTTCACTGGTTGGGATCCCAGGTTCGGTCCTACACACGGCTCTTCAAGCCATGCTGTGGTGGCATCCCACATACAAAGTGGAGGAAGATTGGGTCAGATGTTAGTTCAGCCACAACCTTCCTCAAGCAAAAAGAGGAAGATTGGCAACAGATGTTAGCTCAGGGCCAATCTTCCTCACCAAAAAAAAAGAACAAGAAAATTTAAAACCTTATTTTCAAGGCAATGGAATACTAATGAACTATTTCAAGGCAAAGAATAGCAAGATGTACCTAAGTGAATATTGTGTGTGTGTATGTATGTGTGTCTTCAAAAGAAGTATTATTTTAATCAACATCCTATACATGTAATATATAAATAAATTATTACAAAATTTCCCTGGTAATAAAATATAAGTCTTGATTGAAGTTAATATATTAAAGGTGGTTATCACAAATGTATTCCTGGTTAACTTAAAGAGGAACATTTGCTGCTGACAACTTTAATGAGGCTCCGGCTTCAATCTGTTCATATGCCAACTTCATGGCTATGGAGTATCATGGATATAGGGTAAACTAGCCTAGTGTTAGGCTCAGATTACTTTTATTTTATGCAGGATCAGTTAACACCCATAAAATTATGTCTGTCTGCATACTTCAAAACTTACACATCCACGGACCCTTCTAATCTGCCCTTCTTGGGGCTGGATGGGGCCATGGGGATAGAGAAGTGGTATACACTCCCCCCAAAAATGCTATTATGATCCCAGCCACAGTCAATCTACTTTCTGTTTCCAGTAGTGATATCAAGAAATATTTTGTGGAAGGATATGGTTATCTATCCCAAAATTTCCAAACTTATCGTAATAATCTTTCCTGTAGTTTCATTTAAACCAAACTCCTTCATAGGATTATTATGAAAATTAAAAGGAATAGTCCGTATAATGCTCTAAGGAAAGTGCATAGCACTCTTAATTATGGGAGTGATTGTTATTTGCTTACCAGTTCCACTTCACCTGGTACCCATTCTTACAAGTTTACTAACCACTGGTCACTGCTTATAATCCTGAAAGTTGGGTGTTCACAACTCCAGGGGAGTCATTCACCTCATAGTCATCGTAGATTTGTATAGTTACTACAACCATTTTCCAGTACATGTCAGTAAAGAGTCTTGAGGAAGGGGCACCTTTTTCTAATTCCCCAAAATTTGCCACATGGACTAGCTGTGGGAGTGACTGTGTAAAATAATACTTCCATTATTTATCCTAAATTAATTTTTTGAACCAGTAAATATTATTTTTTAACATTGTCAATTACAGCAATTATAATGTAGATTTCCCAGGCTTATTATATAAAATTAGGTAATCAGTTTGGGGTTTTCAGTTTTTCAAAGAATTAAAATTAAAGTGACTCTGAAGATGTACTCAGTTTTCTCTGTACTTAAAATTGATTTATAGAACTATGATATGCTGTTGTATCCTGTTCTCTTGTCGTAGAGTTAATAATTTATCTTGAGTAGCTCTGTTTCCTATATATTAATAGCACTATTTACTGCAAAGACTTGTAATTCAGCTACATCTATGGAAGAAGAGAAAGTATGCCCATTGTAATGAGATTCTCATCTTCTCTCTTTTTTCAGAAATTTAAGTTCATGATGAAACTACAACACTGAATAAATGCCTGGCAACGTTTCCCATTACTCCAGCCACCGGGTCTGATTTAGCCGTCTCCCCCCCTGGGAGTGTGGCCTAGCTTTGGATCAAGTCCGAAAGTCCTATTTGATGCCAGAGTTATGGTGTTCCTGGTTAGCGCAGAACTCTCAAATGTACCCCAGTCTACCCCAAAATGGCTCCCTGGGTCAGACTTGGAGGCAACCAGTTTCCCAAAAACTTTCCTGAAATGTGAATAATCCCGGCCGGACAGGATCCCCAAGATCTGGTTGTATTCTTGTCTGCACTCACAATTCTGTTGCTAAGTTGGAATTAAAACAGGCTTTGGCAATGAACATTTAGAATGAAGTTTATCCTTTGGTATAGAAGGCATATATTCATATCATTTCAATGACGTTCCTTAAACTTCCTTAAAAGCTCCTCTATCAATAATTTCACTACTGCAACTTCAAATATAAGCACAATACCTTAAGGAAGGAAGTCCCACTCTTTGTTGCATTTGAAATTCCTTTAAAAATGCTGGGTTAATACTTGCATCTCTGCTGATATTATTTGTTATACGAAGGAACTGATTAGGCTTATTCCTGCATTCCTTTAATAGGATGCGGAAAGCATTTGCATTGTAAGTTAAGTAGCCAAGAGCACAGGAGCAAGCTGTGCGAACCTAAATGAAAAAGAAACAGTTCCTCCTTAACCACGAGATTTGTTCGTAAAATGTCTAGCCCAGTGCTCTCATTAGATATTTCGCAGGAAAGTCTCTGTAGCTATGGACAGCAGATAGGTATGTCAACCGATGGCAATCCACAGGTGGAAACCTGACTATATTTTTATAGAGGGCTGTCAACTGCTATCCATTCCTAGTAGTTGTTCTCAGTCTCAACTGCATTTTAGAATCACCAGGAGTTTAAAAAAGAAAAGAAACGAAGAGAAAGTCCACCAAATGAATCAGACTCTTGGGGGTAGAATGCGGGCGTCTGTATCGTTTTTAAAGTGTCACAGGTGATTCTAATGTTCAGCCGGGGTGAGAACCATTGAGCTTGTACTGTGACAGTGAGTCTCAGTCTTGATTGTGCATTGAAATCACCTGAAAAGCTATGAAAATTACTCACGCTTGGGTTCCACCCCTAGAAACTCTATTTTGGGGTGCAGCCCGGACATCGGGATTTTTCCAAACGGCTCAGGTGATTGTAATAGGAAACCAAGTAAGAAACTATAGGAGAAAAGTAAGTTAAGAATATATGACTCATGAGGCTGGTCTGGTGGCATAGTGGTTAAGTTCATGCATTCCACTTCAGCGGCAGGGTTTGCAGGCCTGGATCCTGGGCATGGACCTACACACTGCTCATCAAGCCATGCTGTGGCAGTGTCCCACATACAAAACAGAGGAAGATTGGCACAGATGTTAGCCCAGCAACAATCTTCCTCAAGCAAAAAGAGGAAGATTGGGAATAGATGTTTGCTCAGGGCCAGTCTTCCTCACCAAAAAAAGGCCACTCAGACCCAGCAAAGAACTCAATTTCCCACTTGCAAAAACAAAGAAACATGGACAGGTATCAGGCCACAGGACTCCAACAAAGTAGTTTTTTCCTTCTTTGAAGGAAATACCCTCTGCTTGTGACCCTGAAGTAATTAGGTTGTTCATATGATTCATTAAAGTATACTCCTGGGCAGTTCTTGGGAAAATCTGTTAGTGGTGGCCTAAGAAATGTCATAGAGTGAACATCCCATGCGGGGTACCAGAAGGTTGACATTTTGGTCTTTACGTTGGCATCTGATTACTGTATATGCCCATATATCTTCCATGCTTGAACAGTGGTTCTCAGTGTATGGTCCCTGGACCAGCAGATTTAGATTCTGGGAACTTGTTAGAAATGCAAGCATTTTGGACCTACACCAGATGTGTTAGATCAGGAACTCTGGGAATGGAGCCCAGCAATCACCTCCAGGTGATTCCGATGTCCCCTAGAGAAACCCTGCCTCAGACCTTAGGGAAAAGCAGAGGGGAGCACTCAGGCAAACCACTACCATGGCAGCCTGGCCTTCACACAACTGTCCAAGGGATTCCACTTTCATTCATTACAAAGAACTAGAGAAATGACTTAGTGAGATTACAAAAACTAACCAGCTTTTGTGAGATATTTTATAAATATTTTAATTAGAAATTTCTGTATCATCGATGTAATTATTTGTAGATTGAATCTTCAATATTCAAGTTAAAACAAATGTGCACATTTTTGTGGGTACCAAAATTATGGATGGCAGATGTAGTACAAGAAAAATCATCTAATTTTGAGTTAGTAACATGAGCTATTACATAACACAGTCAACCTCTGGAGAAATTAGCCCACAGAAGTGAGAGAGAGGCAAATTTATATTTTTAGGACATTCAATTTTAGAATCACTTTTGTTTTTACCTCTTCTTTTTCTGAGTACAAATGATAGCAGAGCCGTTGGATTGTCCCTAATGTGGTAAATGCTTCTGGAATACCAGCTCTAGAATGAGCCAGGCTAGCTATTAAATTCCCTAGAAATTAAACAAGAAAAAATGCTTGTGTTATTTAATGGATATAAACTGACATACTGTGCTTTTGTTCATTTGCACATAGTATTAAAAAGGTTTGAGTCACAAGACATCTCTGTTAATGAAGAAGTGCTGAGAAAAAGCATGTATATGTTAAATGTAGAATAAACTTGCCCCAAAATTATGGTTTGGTTTTCTGTCACAAACAGTAAAAGTTAAATAGGTTTATTTAAGAGTGGGGAATTTTGAAAATCACAGGTTTTCTTCCCCATGGCTTCAGAATATATTTTGTTTTGAGGTTTTAGAGTTTTATGACTATGAACATAATGACTGAACTACCCTTAGAAAATTTAATATGTCGTTTTTGCAGTTCAGATGGCTTTGAGTTATGAAGAGGTTAATGGTATTTTTAAACCAAGCAATGTATTGCTTTTTGAAGTTTAAAATTATTGAAGTTCTTGCTGTAAAAAGAAGTTTTGGGGGTTGAAAGTAATAAAGTGATCCAGTAATTAAGTAAATGTGCAGCTGCCGACTTAAAACTATTTCATTCGTACTGATTTTCTTTTAGAACTCTCATGTGATATTCTTTCACAATATTCTTGCTGTGTTGGAATAAATGTAACACAAATTTTAATGTATTTTTACATTTGTGAGTGGATACTTTACTGAGGTATTAACTGGGTTTTTCTTCTTGTATTTTTTTCCAGCCTCCATTATAAGCCAAGAAGCCCTGTGTACTGATTGCCTCAGGTTGGGGAGGGCTGGGTTGGAGGACCTGGAGCAAAAATTGTCTAAAGATAACCTTTCTTTCAGGCTTATATTTTCAAAAGCCTGAGTTTATAGAAGGCATTATGCTAGGAGGAGGGGAGAGAGGTGTCTTTAAAGATGGGGAGTAAGAAATGGGGAACAAATGGAGGAGGGCAGAGAATCTGACTAGGAAGGAGATAGCAGGAACAGGTGCTTTGAGTGGGAATGGCTAAGTGGCGCACATAGGAAAACTGGACACTTGGCAACATAAATCCCTGTCTCTGCAAAACTTCTGTGTTTTTGGAGCCTCTTCAGGGAACCATGTCAGCTTGGACATTAAGCACGTCGTTTGTTTTACATCATACCTGTGGCCTGAATATCCTGCTTTGCTTGAGGTGCCCGGACATGCATATGACTCTGATGGTGGAGTGCCAAGAAAGTCTAGTAATTTTTGAGATTCAATTCCTACCAGCCTGGGGAAATGAATCTTTGGAAACTAGTATAATATGGCATTTCTTGCACACAAGAGTTTGTGGAGTAAAATTTTAACCCACTATAATTGTTTTTCGGAGTCATAGAATTACTATGACATTGAATTAAGAATGTTATTTAGATAAAAATATAGGTAATAACTACTTTTAAATGTCTTTTTCCCAACTAGTTTCATCAGAAAGTTTGTGTTTGCTTGAATTTTCCTTCAATACCACTTGCTTCAATTCTTTCCATTTCATTCCTTCAATTTCCTTTGTTGCCTTCAGTGATCCATTTCAGTTAAAAAACAAATACCTTATTTATTTGTTTTTTGGTGGTAGTCATTCCACGTGGTTGTCGTTTTGATACTGTTTTCTGTTGCGCTGAGAGTGATATATCAAGTTAGTTAACTTATTGATCATCTGGAGAGTCAGGTCTGGAGTAGACAGTTACATAATTAGCATTAAGTGTGTCAAGAACTCTATTGGGCCATTTTGCTTTGTTATATTACATAGCAATGCAGAGAACTCTGACATGTTAGCAAAATGTGCACAATTGGTCAAAAGGAAACAAGACAGAGCTATATCAGTATAAATCTGCCACTATTATAAATCAGTGTGTAAATTAATTTTGTTGTTAGCTCATAGTTGAACTCTTATTTTGTATTCTGGAAAAAATGATAAGCGTTTGAAAAAGTAATTAGGAAATCAAAAAGGCCATGTTCTGGGTTAACTCTGCTCCTATTTGGGGCGCAGAGTAGACTCCCATTATTCCATGTAGACTTACTGTGGAGTTCCATGTGGGCTTACGTGAGTTCATTCTTCAAACCGTGTGACAGAGCATCAGGCTTATTATTTTGTCATTGCTCATATTACAAAAAACATTTTTTTGAAAATAGTTTTATGTGGATACAATTAGCTTCTACTTATTTCCTACCTGTCAAGGCAGTGGTAGCAGAATGAGCTGAATACAGGCTGTCAACTAAAATAGTAACACCTCTTGCAGACAAAGTAATGTGGTCCACATCTATAATGACTTTAGCCAATATGATAATCTAAAAACAAAAAAGCATAGAATCATTGAACATTTTCTACGCAGCTTCTCTTATTAAGCTTTTATGTTTTTGGGGTACTTCTAAGGAAGCTAGGAGGGGTAATTGGTTATGATTCAATAGAAGAGAAGCCGGTGGGAGGGGAGGAGCTAGAGTACTTGTCCCTGTCTGATCATTGCAGTAACTATAATAGGCCATATTCTTCTTTTTACAGTGTTTGCAACTTTTGCGTCCTTGACATGTGGGTTCATAGAAAATACTTCTAAAGGTCATAGGCTAGAAACAGAAGAGAAAGAATATGACTAAGAAGAACCCGGATACATATAGTTGTCGCAGGTTGAAGAATCAGTGTGATCAGTTAAAGATTTGCAGTTAGAAAACTTGCTTGGAAGCTACCATGTTTTTCTACCTATTTCCTTGTAGAGGTGGGGGAGGAAAATACTACGGTCTGCCTATCAAACTGTCCGGGTTGTAATAAGCATCGGATGAGGTATAAGGCAAAAGCTCCTTGTAACTTGTAAAATTCTATATAAATGAAGAAATTCGCATAGATAACAGAGTTTTTATGAGGTTGAGGGGGTTGGTGTAAAAACTACTGTGAATTCTACAAACCAGTAAACATTTTTCCAGATCTAAAAATTTTTCTAATTTTTAAGTTTTCACTAAAAAGAGATAGTTATTGATTTGAAGTTTTAACCTCTAGTTTTATACCTGAAATGCTGCCATCACCTTCTCAGTTTCAATTGTTGATTCAAGAAAAGGTTCAAAAATTGATATGGTCATTATTCCACTTTCCAGTATTAAGTATTGTTGAAAGCGATTATTGAAGGCAAAAAGGGTTAATGCATAGCCTGCTCTTAAACAAATATCCTAGAAATAGGAGAAACATGCATTATCTTTAACTTATTTCTTTTTTATGTTGCTCAAGTTAATAGGTTTTGAATTCTTGCCCATTAAAATATATTGCATTCCTATATCTGGGAGTAAAGGATGACATTATCAGTAAAAACAGATAATAAACTTACCCCAGAATGTTACTGAACAGAGAAAATAGATAATTAGTTGTGATATCAGGAAGAAGAAAAGAGGAAAAATTTTAATTTTCAAAGGGAATGTTAGATTACTGATTATGTGGATAAATACCTAAACAGTAACAGGAAACTCCATAATTTCATTGACCCTCAACTTTTTTGTTTCAACATATTTTTATTTCCATTTCAACATTTCAAAGTAGAGTTGATAAATCAAAACTTCCCTTGTATAGCATGCTATCTATATGTTGTATTTTATGCATTGTGGGATGATCTCTATCATCTTTTAATATAAGATCACTTGTAAAATTCTATTATATTCTAACAGGGAATAAAAGAAAAATGATTTACTTTTAAAAATCACCTTTTAACATTCTGGGACTGGGTAAATAGAGCAAAACCAAATTCTCCCTTAGAGTCAGCCTACTTGCCAAAGATGAACACGTATGGTAGGTCTTCCAGAAAGATCCAAAAGATAGAATTATATCACTAAATCTTATTTTCACTATTTTATTTGAACAGTATAGTACAGAGAGAGAGAGAACTACTAATCTTAGTGAGTTTTCTTCTGCCACTACTAATCATTATATAAAAATGCTATACGGGGGCCGGCCCGGTGGCGCAGCAGCTAAGTTCGCGCGTTCCGCTTTGGCGGCGGCGGGGGGGGGGGGGGCGGTCCGCCAGTTCGGATCCCAGGTGTGGACATGGCACCGCTCATCAAGCCATGCTGTGGCAGGCGTCCCACATATAAAGTAGAGGAAGATGGGCACGGATGTTAGCTCAGGGCCAGTCTTCCTCAGCAAAAAGAGGAGGATTGGCAGCAGAAGTTAGCTCAGGGCTGATCTTCCTCAAAAAAAAAAGAAAAATGCTATATGTACATACAGAAATATTTACAGATAAAATTATATGATGCCTGAGATTTGCTTCAAAAATAATATAAGGAGAGTGAGAGGGTATTTAGATGAAATAAGGCTGGCCATGAGTTGATAATTGCTGAAGCTGGGTCATGGGAATATTTAAGTTCATTATGCTACTCTCTCATTCTATATATGTTTGAAATTTTCTGTAATAAAATTAAGTACGCACAAAGTAGTCACCTGGCCATAAGCGAGAAGAAAGGTATTAGGTACAGTCAAAGGAATAGGGCCAGAGAGTGAAGCCGGTGGTAAGAGGCTGGGAGGAAAAGGAGAATGAGTGAGTGTGGAATGAGCAGTAGAAGAAAAGGGAGAAGAAGGCGTGTACCTGAGGACTAGGGTAGTGAGAGTAAAATGTGAAAGGAAGAGGAGAGAGGGAAGAAAGGTGGCTCAGAGAGTCAGTCAGACATGAATTCAGCGTCCTCAACCTATTATTCCCCATGTAATTACCTCAGCAATTCTCCATCTTTTTGTGTACCACAGTAGAGTAAAATTCTCTATTAAAAAAAAATAATGCAATGACTTCATTTCTCCTCTTGTAACCCTCCTTTCTTCCTGCAAAATCTCCCAGAACTGAGAGAGACATAGTTGTAATTTCCTTCCCCGATTGCTAAAGGCACTGTAGACAACAAAAGTTCCTGAGTTTTTTCAGGGTTAGTGCTATTCAAAGTGTGGCCCAGGGATCAGTGACCATCCACAAAATGGCTGACAATCGGAAACTGAGAATAAGCATTTAAAAGAAACAGCTCTTCTTTACAGTTAAATACAAATTAATACATGTAGAAGGAAGAAGAAGGGAATTTTTAAAAAAATCTCCATTAGGCAAATGCTGCAGTAATCACTGTTGCATCGGTGGATGCTCAATTGGTGAGCAAAAGTATGATGCAAAACAGAATATTTGCATAGTCTCCAAGTGTCTCACCTCAAGATACTTGTTACTTACAAAGAGAAGAACAGTAACTTTACAGTGAAGAAATATGGTAGACGCTACTTTAACCAAGTACCCAAAGTTAGCATTGCCAGTTACGAGACATAACATCATGTACCCTTTGAAATGATGCACTGGGAGGGTGAGTAAAGAAGACCACATCACTTCTCTGGTAGTCTTGCCAAAATCCATGACCTCAATGTAGTCACGAGAAGACATCAGATAATTCGAACTGAGGGACATTCTGTAAAATAACTTGGCCTGGACTCATCAAAAATGTCAAAATCATGAAAAGACTTGAAATCATGAAAGACAAAGGACAGAGTTTCACAGACTGAAGGAGACTAAAGAGACATGACAACTAGATGCAATGTGGGATTCTGGATTGGATTCTGGAACAGAAAAAGGACATTGGGGAGAAAATTGGCAAAATTTGAATAAGGTCTGCAGATTAGTTAATGGTGTTGTATCCATTTTAATTTCCTCGTTGACATCCAGAAAAGCTGGACAAAGGATATGTCAGAACACACTGTGCTATTTTTGCACACTTTTGGAAAGTCTAAAATTATTTCAAAATTTAAAGTTTGGTTTTTAAAAATTTATCTCCCCATAACACACTGCTGGGAAAAAGCTATTCCTTCATAATAAAGACTTTGAGGAGCACCACTCTAGAATAAGATATTAGAATATTCTTAATAAAATAAGAAGCAGATGGCTGAGTATTGAAAGGTCATAAAATTAGGTTAAAATTTTATCCAAGAGAGATTTGGTTTTTGGCTCTTCACCAAGCATGAAAATTGCTATATTTTAAAGATGGAATGTGACAACTATGAAAAATATGGAACAATATTATTCCCTCATTACAAACTAAGGCCCTAACAAGGAGATTTTACATTTCTTAAGTAATACATTTAAATATTACCGTGAAAAAGACTTGATGATAATTTGAGGCTGTGGTCTAAAAACCATTTTCTTCTAAATGAGCTTTAACATTTTGTAAACATATTACCTTATCTTGTGAGTGAAGAAGATAAAGGACATCAGCATACTTAAATCCTTCATTTTCTTGTAATTCTTTCTGTAACACATCATTCCTTAGGACAATGCATGCCAGGGAAAATGCCACTTCAACCTAAATATGTAGTTTTCAGAAATTAATTTATTTTTCACCCATGGTTTATCAAATGACATATTTCTTTATACAAACATTTATATGGGATATTCTAATTCCAAGACACTATAAAATCCATTGAGGGAGGCTGGCCCTGTGACCGAGTGGTTAAAGTTCCGCACACTTCACTTTAGTGACGCACATTTGCAAGTTCACATTCCAGGTGCAGACCTACACCACTCATCAGCCATGCTGTGGAGGCATCCCACATACAAAATAGAGGAAGACTGGCACAGATGTTAGCTCAGGGTGAATCTTCCTCACCAAAAAAAAAAAAAAATCCATTGATTCCAATTCTCTGACCAATATTTAGAGTGACACAACTTCTGGAGGAGTGTCCCTTATAATTTTTAACAGTTGGGAAAATATCCTTCTGTGTGCCAGCACAACCACACAGCTGCATCTGAGGGCATGGGGGGAGGCAGCCAGGCCCAGCAGGACATGTGAGGTATTATCTATGTATTATCTGAAGTGCATAGTTGTATCCCTTCCACATCTAAAAAAATTATTTTTTAATTCCCTGTCATGGGTTAAGAAGGTCTTGTGAACATCTTGTTAGCTGCTGACCACTGAGTTGTAAGGCTTTAATGGGACGCCTATGAACTGAAGCAAAGCATTGGAGAGTAGGACTGAAGAGTGCTTTCCCTCACGTAGTTCTGGAGTCATTAATGCACATTCTAAGTCCTTCGAGGAGTAAATGAAACTTGTTTACTATTGGGACTCAACAGATAAGTTTTTTTAAGTACTACGTTATGCATTTCTATGTAAAATGTTATGAATTTGAAAAGCATTATTATTGCAAAAATATTTTGTTTAGTAGGGAATCTTATTTGAAGAAAAGTATTGAAACGTATCTATGTTCTAACAAGTTTAAGAACTCAGTGAAAACATACTGAAATATAGGTGGATGCAAGTGAAGTAAACTTTTGCCATCAAAATGTGCATTTTAAAATAAAAATGTATTTTTACGTAGCATTTTCCATAGTCTTATGAAATTTACTTGTACTTTCAAAGTCAGTGTAGTTTTTACATATAATTCAAGCCAAAAAAATTGCTAGCATATGCTCCTTCCTTTTGTTTCCTTAATCAACTCCTGTAATAAAATAATCTCTTTCACAGGCAGAAAAACCACATAATGTATGACATCTTTTATGTAACAAAGATATTCCTTAAAAGAAATAATGCTATGTTTACTTACATATTTTCCTCCCATGTTATTTCTATTTTCTCATTTCCAACAGAACCTATATTAAATTCTGAAGAGAAAATTTATTTTTTGTTGTTATAATTTCCTGCCTGGCTAACTGTAGATGTCCTGAATTTCCAAAGCCTTGGTTAAAGGATTTGAATAGATGTGAATGTCATTTTGTTAAAGACATTTTACTAGAAGTAAATGGAAGAGTGAAGGACTCTTCAACAAGTCACAGTAATTCTTTGTAATGTCCACCCTTGAGAAAACTATCGCTGCCAGCCAACACAGGCTGCTTGGTAGAAGGCAGGGCTGTTTTGATGGTGTAGCGCTGTCAGGATTCCCTTACATTTGACAAGTGTTGCTACATAAATCACACATCCTCGTTATCCGCACCCAGTTTTAGCAACCAATACCTGGAAGAAATTCTGTGAATAATCAAATATCTGAGAAATAAAACGTGTTTGATAAGTAAGGACATAAGACTTTAATACTATATTTGAAGAAATCATATTTTAATAAAATTTACTATCATTGTAGCAGCTTTTTTGCTTAAAACTTCTAAGATTTTGTTTAAAAGATTAAATATTTTTTATACTTGTGAATTTGCATAAAGAAACAATTATTCTTAAAAAGATATTTCTGTTAGTTTTTCCTGTATCAGAACAAAATCTTAAAACCTTATATATACCTTAATGTTAGGAGAAGGGTGATTTCTCAGTAGTTGAATAAGTACTGGAAAGGCATTTTCCTCTACAACAAATTGTTGACTAGTGGGATTGCTTGTGTGGGCAACACCTGTAAGAATTCACATGTCAATCAGGTAATATTTTTTTCCATCTTGGAAATGGTAAAGTTATTTTTGGTTGTTTTTGATATTTTTGGTTGATAAAGTGTCAAGCGTAATATGCTTAGTAAATTGCAAAAGGAAATGCTATATCGACACTATTTTACCTGAATTAATTTTTCAAAGGCAAAGTGAATAAACATGGAAAATTTACTGTTAGAAGTATGGATGCGAGGCCGGCCCCATGGCCGAGTGGTTAAGGTCGCACGCTCCACTTAGGCCTGTTTGGATCCTGGGTGCAGACATGGCACCACTCATCAGGCCATGCTGAGGTGGCATCCCACGTAGCATAATGAGAAGAACCTATAACTAGAACATACAACTATGTACTGGGGGGCTTTGAGGAGAAGAAGAAGAAGAAGAAGAAGAAGGAAAAAAAAAGAAGATTGGCAACAGATGTTCACTCAGGTGCCAATCTTCAAAAAAAAAAAGTAGTATGAATGGTTTTCTAATAGTCTCAAAACAAGGAAATTAGAAACGCCAGACTATCGAGGAATAACAATATAATAGCTATCATTTATTGAAGAATTATTATGTGCAAGTACTTAAATTTATAATTTCTATTGTTTTCCATAGAAACTTTATTTTTATAAAAATGACTAGATCAAATCACCTGGTTAAAATTTCTGGATTCCTTAAATGAACATACTAAAAAGATAATCTTACTGTCTCTTTTTATAATGTACTACTTTAAATTGTAGGCCTAATCTCAATGAAGAAACGTTGTCATCTCTCTCTAGTGGATATGTATGACCAATTTTAATTTTAATGTTTAATTCTGTTCTATTGCCAAGAAATGTCACAACATAAGTACAGTGGGTTTATGTACTTAAATATAAATACAAGATTGGGCCTCTCTATGAATAATGAAGAGAAGCCACCTACTTCTGATCTGGGGAAGTTTGAAGAAAGTGGGAGCAAAGAACACTTTTGTTTCCCTTGTTCCCTACTCCCTTGCTGGCTACCTGGCGATGTACACAAACACTGATTACATGAATATTCTTCATTCAGCTGACAGGTATTGAATGCCTAAAGCACCAGGCACTGAGGTAGGAAGTAGGGCTAAAAAGAGGAATTAGAATCTCTGCCCTCAAGGAGTTTATATTCTCTAGGGGAAGCAACTATTTAAATACACGATTTCAATACCGTGCAATAAGTGCTTTAACAGAGGTATAGAAAAGTACAATTGAAGTGCCGAAGAAGGAGTGCTTACTTCAGAGTAGGTGGGAAAAGGATACGTAGGGAGATTTCAACGGGTGAATGTGCCAGAGGTGGGGTCAAAAAAAATGAGTGTTTTTAATAATAATGTTTACGATAATGATGATGGTGGTGGTATAAGGAAAATACCTTCAAATCTCTGACTGAATCTTCACGTTAATAATGGGATGAAACTCCATTAAGTTGGGAAAAGAACCACTACAAGCAGTAGGCTGAACAGTTCTCAGAGCCCACACAGGGCTAGAGATGGTTTGTGTTCCTACTGGCCAGAATGTAGATACCTTATAACACAAGGGGCTATACAAAGGATCGAGACCTCGGAAAGGTATCATCTTTTTAACAGTGAGATTAAGTTAGTTCCAGAGTAAAGTCTGCCCTAGACTTGTCCTACCAAACTTTAAAAGCTACTGCAGAAGGATCAAACTGCAAAAGGATCAAGTTGATCCCAAGGAGAGTGCCTGCCAGAACAGAGCCTAACTCTCTTTCAAGGAAAATAAGAAACAGCATCTGTCAAATTAAAACTCACAATGTCCAGCATTTAATCAAAATTTCTTATGCATGATTTTAAAATATGAAATACCTAAGATAAAATTGACAAAATATGTGCAAAAATTGTATATTGAAAACTATAAAATTTTGCTGAGAGATATTAAAGAAGACCTAAATAAGTGGAGAGATATAACATGTTTATGGGTTGGAAGACTTGATATTATTGGGATGTCTGTTCTCCCTAAATTTATTTATAGATTTCATGCAATTCCAATCAAAATAACAGGAGATATTTTTCAGAAGTTGACAGGCTAATTTTTAAAATAATATGGAAATACAAAGGACCTGGAATAGCCAAAACAGCTTCGAAGAAGAATAGTAAGGTTGAAGGACTTATACTACCTGCTTTCAAGATTTATTGTAAACCTATAGTAATTAAGACAGTGAGTATAGCATAAAGATAGACATATAGGTAACTAGAATAGTGGAGTCCAGAGAGAGATTCACAAATAGCTAGTCAATTAATTTGCACAAAAGAACCTAGGTAATTCAATGGAGGAAAAGATAATCTCTTCAATAAATGGTGCTGAGGTAATTGGATAGCCATATGCAAAAAAAAAAAAAAAAGAATCTCAGTCATATGCAAAAATTAACTCAGAATTGATCACATATCTAAATATAGAGGAAAACAGAAAACCTTGATGATCTGGCATTTGGCAGAAGTTTCTTAAAGAGGACACAAAACCAAAAAGCTAAAAAAAATTAAAAATCAATAAATTGAACTTCATCAAAATTAAAAACATTTGCTCTTCAAAAGACCCTGTTACAGAAATGGAAAGACATACCATAGACTAGGAGAAAATATTTGCAAAACACATGTCTAACAAAAGACTTATACCTAGAATATATAAAGAATGCTTACAACTCAATAAGACAACGCAATTTAAAAAATGGGCAAAATGTCAAACAGACATTTTACCAAAGAAGATATACAATGACAAATAAGTACATGGAAAGATACTCTAGATGATTAATCATTAGGAAAATATAAATTAAAACTACAACGACATTTACTACACATCCACTAGAATGGCTAAAATTATAATACTAAGTGTTGGCAAGGATCTGAAGCTACTGGACCTCTCTTATACTGTTGGTAGGAACACAAAGTGGTAACACTACTTTGAAAAATAGTCTGGCATTTTCTTTAAAAGTTAAACATACATCTGCCATATGACCCAGCAATCCTACTAATAGGTATTTAGCCAGGAGAAATAAAAACATGGGTATATATGAAGACTTGTACTCAAATGTTCATAAAAGTTTATAACAGCAAGAAATTGGAAACAATCTAAATGTCCAGCAGTGTACGCATGGATAAACAAGTCATATATATTCATATTTATTAGGGTTTTCCCGAGAAACAGAACCAACAGGATACATATGTATGTATATATATCATAAGGTATAAAATTAACCATCACACCATACAATGGAATACTACTCAGCATTAAAAGAGAAGTGAGCTATCGATACACACAATAATATGGATGAATCTCAAAATAACTAGGCTGAGTGAAAGAAGAAAAAAAGAGTACATCGGTATAATCCCATTTACTTAAAATTCTAGACAATGCAGGTAATCTATAGTGATAGAAAACAGATCAGTGGTTATTTGGGGGTAGACGTGCAAAGAGGGAGGGATTACAAAGGGACACAATGAAACCTTTGGGAGTGATGATTATATTCATTTTTTAATTGGTTATGGTGTCACAGCTGAATACATATGTCAAAACTCAGCAAACTGTACCCTTCAATGTTTTTTTATATTTTATTCTTGCTTATTTTATTTAACTATTTAATTACATGTAAATTATATGTCAATAAAACTAAAAAACCCCCAACATTTAAAAAATTCTAGGCATGCAAAAAATCAGGAAAATATGATTCATAATCAGAAAAAAATCAACCAATAGAAAGAGACCCAGAAATGACAGAGATGCAGGAGCTAGCGACAGGGATGTTAAAACAGCTATTTTAAACATGCTCATATGTTCAAGAAAGTTGAAGAAAACATGCACATGATGAGGAAGAAAAAGGAAGGGGTGTGTGTTTGTGCAACATTCTAAGCTGGTGAATTTGAAAGCAAGAGTTTTGTTCTGTAATTCTACCAGAGAACCCCTTGTCTACAGCAAATGTGGACAGCTTTGAGTGAACTAATGAGAAGAAATTGAATACACACACGTACATACATATATATCAGGTATCTTTGTGTATATGTTATCATTTACTAGAATTTTAGAAATATCTATAATTTATACTGTAATATCTGGCTAAAAAAAAGAAACATTCTTTTATCTGACTGATTGCCTTGGTACAGTTAATGAATTTCTGCAAAGTAGCTTTTTCAAGCAAGGAGGGAAAAAAATTTTTTTGGAACAAATTCCTACATTCTTTATCCAGCTAGACTAGTTTTTGAGAAAATACAATGAACTAGAAATAAAGATTTTTTTTCTCTTGTCTATAAGAAGCAGTCTACAATTAGCCCTATACATTCATGAAGGTCAGCAAAGAACACAAATTTTTATTTTTGGTAGGTCAATCACTGAAAAGTCCACATTTTTCAGATATCCCAAAATGTTAATTCCTTTGCCATGAAAGGAACGACTAGCCTTAGTGGTCACTTTGTGAACAAAGAATGATTAAAGAAAGACTAGAATTAAAACATGGGGGCCGGCTCTGTGGCCGAGTGGTTAAGTTCGTGCGCTCCGCTGCGGCGGCCCAGGGTTCGGATCCTGGGCGTGGACATGGCACTGCTCATCAGGCCACGTTGAGGCAGCGTCCCACATCCCACAACTAGAAGGACCAGCAACTAAGATATACAACTGTGTACAGGGGGGGTTTGGGGAGATAAAGCAGGAAAAAAAAAGAAAAGATCGGCAACAGTTGTTAGCCCAGGTGCCAATCCTTAAAAAAAAAAAAAGAGGAAGATTGGCAACAGTTGTTAGCCCAGGTGCCAATCTTTAAAAAAAAAAAAAATGTACCCCAGCATTAGAAAATCTTCTGTATGTTCAAAAACATATCATTCTTGAGGTTCAAAAGAAGAAATATTTTTCTCTGAAACTTAAAAAATGAGATTTTAAGTAAAAATAGCCAAGGTTCACTGTCCTCATTTCCCTTTCTAACCAGAGTTCAAGAGCAAGACCGCTATAAAATTCTTAATTACACCACTTTTACCCATTCAGATCTTGGAGAAATAAAAAATATATATAATAGCCTTTTATAGATTAAATATGGTTTAGGGCTCTAACAGTGGGGATAGAGGGGAAGAGAAATATCTTATCAATATTTTAAAAATTGAGAATAAATTTACAAACCAATACAAATGGATCCCACTGCTCTGATGACACTCAGAAGTGTGCCTTCAGCTATCTTACTAATCCTTAGTAAGCGAACCAATGGTGAAATTCCATTCCCTTCACATATTTGATTTTGATGCATCCTGCTGTCCTTACTTAGAGCTATGACTGCTTCACCTCCTGGTAAAGAAAAGCAAGAAACACGTCTGATACTCCAATGCCCTTTCTATATTATGCAGATTTATGCATAGAAAATAACTTACCAACATACTGCATTTTCGCTGATGGTGACAAAAGCATATTTATTATAAAGTTGTACCCAATCTGTTCTGCCATATACTTTTGTTGTTTCAGTGTTTGTCCTGCCAATGCCCAAAGTGCTACAGCTCCTTGTTCCTTCACATCTATTTGAAACGCCTATTGAAGAAATATATTCCATTCATTCAATGAGCATTTAGTGAACACTGTAGGAATGCGTGTTTTACAAAATGTTTATTCTAGAATTGGTTTAGCTTTCTTTTCACTTAACTAAATTCAATATTGAATATTTGATCTAAGAATAATGACAAGTAAACATAAAATTCCTACCTTGAGGAGTTTTAAAAGATATTTACTTAACGATTTTTCCAGAAATGCTCTCTGTATAGAAGGATTGTGACTTGCCAGTGATTCCACAGCCATCGCACCCTTCACTTGGACACAAAGTTGTTTCCCTTGGAAGAGAGCCACCAGAGGAGGGATGGCTCCTTCCATAGCCATAGCATTCTGAACATCCTTATTGTCACGTGCAACCTCAGCAATTGTAGCGGAAGATACAGCCTTCAACATGTCTTCAAATGAATTCAAGAACCAGTTAAATAAATCTCTAAAAAGACTATTATCACTAGTCTCCCATATTATAAAATCAAATTTATGGAGTTTATAGAAAATTTAGAAAATATAGAAAAAATAAATAAAACTGTCCAGATTCTCACCACTCAAACACAAACATTTCATTTAATCTCACACACTATTTTTTATGACTATAGATTTAGATAGTGTCATAGACATATTTAGTATAGTTGTACTATAAACACAATATCCTGTGTTTCAATTTACCAGTAAAACACTTTCCCATGTTTTATGAACATCACTGTCTCCTAAATATTCCATTAATGGTGTACCACATTTCCTTAGCCATTCACATTTTTAAAAATATATGTTGTTTCTCAACTTTTCACTATTTTAAACAATGCTTAGGAGAAATCTTGGCACATAAGGCATTCCTTCCTGTCTGTATTCTTTTTCCCTTAGTATAGAGTCCTAGGGGTTACTGTAATAACTTAATACATTTCAGTAGATTGCTTTCCAAAACTGATAATAGCATATTACCCTTCCATAATCAGAGTATGAGAGTATCAATGTTACTGTATCTTTTCAAGTATAAATATTATCATTAATAATAAATATATAAATAAATTTTACTAATTTGATAGGCAAAAAATGGTGCCATTTTATTTTGTATTTTGGATTGCTGGCAAGTCTGAACATTATCATATATGCTTATTAACCAGCTGCATTTGTTCTCTTTAAAACTTACAGAAAAGTTACAAAAATAAGTCAGAGAACGCCTCTAAGATATAGCAACAATTAACAATTTTTGCTCAAACCAATCTTTACTAGGATATTTGCAAAATATCAATTTTCCAAATCTACCACTCCCTTCACATTTGTCAGGTGGCGTTCTACTATAAAGAAGAGCTCTCCCTACTTTCCTATTTATTTTCTTGTTTATCTAATTATCCATATGAGCTCTTGGATTTCTGTTTTATTCAATGAGTGACAATCCATTAATTTCCTTATTTGTATTGATACTCAAATTGCCCAAGATTTGGCCAGTGTCCAAGACTGTGCAACTTGAAGGGCCAGTGGAGTCCTTCAAGTTGGCCCATGTGTCCTTTAGATATACCTCCATCAGAGTTGCTTTTTTTTTTTTTTTAGCATTTTCTTAATTTCTGTCATAATACAATGTTTCAGACTCACCACATACCTGCTCTGCCCCAGCCCTGGAATCAATCATTTCTCCAAGAAGCTCTGGTTTCTTTTAATGAGGAATGGTATTTAGAAATCAAGATTTGGGTACTAAGTGTGTTCATTGCTTCTGGAGTATGACTGCTTTAGACTCTCTTAGCAGACAAGTCTAGGAAAACATAGATTTCCAATTTTCCAATTCCAGTCCAACCCCACAGGATTCTTTATTACCTTCCCACATTCTGTACATTTTCACAGTGAGAACCCAATAGTATCAACACATTATTCATTTGTTCATAACATTTCATTTGTTATAATACAGGTTCAGAGCTATTTCACTCATATCAGTATGAAATACAAATCTAATAAGAAGAATTCAAGATTCAAGATATGCTTGCAGGGTTTTTTTCTCCCCTAGACTGAGGAAATATAGAAAAGCACTGTGTTCAAAAGATATTTGTATTTTTTTCTTTTTTTTTTTCAAATCTAGTTATCTACTTCATTTAAATACAATTGGGTTCATTTGTTTCTGTTTGTTTTTAATTTTAGTTGCCCCCTTGTGGCCTTGTAGAATTAATGTTTTTTTTAAAATGTAAGACAGCAATATGTTTCCAAAAGTCAAAACTATAAAAGAAAGGTGCTTTTATTTTATTTTTATTTTTTTGCAGGGAAGATTTGCCCTAAGCTAACATCTGTTGCCAATCTCCCTCCTTTTTTTTCCCCCTTCCTTCCTTCCCCCTCCCCCATCAAAGGCCCAGGACATAGCTGTTTATAGTTGGAAGTCCTTCTGCTTCTTCTACGTGAGCCGCCGCCACAGCACGGCCACTGACAGACAAGTGGTGTTGTTCTGTGCCCAGGAACCAAACCCAAGCAACTGAAGCAGAGCAAGCCGAATTTCGACCGCTAGGCCATCAGGGCTGGCTAAAAAAGGTGTTTTTAGATTCAAGCAGCCAGACTCTCTAAATCTAGCATTTGTTCTTTCATAGACTATCTATTCAGATTAACTATCTATTAAGGCCTTACTGTTCATATCAATCTATATACCTACTTTATATCAAATATATTAATTATTTATTGTGAATATTTTCCTCATTCAATTATTTATTTATTCAGCAAATATTTTATTGAGTAGCTACTACATGCCAGGCACTGTCCTAGGCACTAAGAGACAGTGGCCAACCAACAATATAAAGTTCTTAACCTTGTGGAGCAAGCTCAAAGGCCAGAAATAGAAAATAGCAATAAGTTCAATATTACTTGAGAGTAAAATAAGAGAGGAAGGAAGTGATAGGCAGGTCATTTCCTTTTGCAGTAGGAAGGTTAGAAGGGCTTATAGGCAATGCTAGAAATCTGGATGTTATCTTGGGTGATAAGGAGCCACTGAATAATTTAAAGGAGGGGAAGATATGACCAACTTTGCATTTTAGATAGATCACTCTAGTAATACTTGGAACGCTGTGAAGCACGATAGGTTGACAAAATTAAGAGTGTTGGAGGAACCGTTCTTTTACCCCATATTCCTGCATCGGTCCAAAAAGTAGCAATTCCTACTCTCACCTCCCACTCGGGAAACTTATTCATTCCTCCCGTAAAAGGAATAGTGAGTTAAATAATTTCTTAGTTTGAAGAATGAGTCATTGAAAATGTATGGCTTAGGTTCTTTTTGGCATTTTTTGCCATTTTCTTAAAGCAAGCTTTCCAGTAATAAGGCTGAAGTTTTGATCTCTATTTGATTTCTGCGTCTATTTATCAAATGGATCCAAATTCTAAAGGGAGAGGGCTGTCTTTACTTAGCACCTCAGTAATCCAAACTAGCCCCAAAGCTCAGAGGAGAGCTCGGGGATTTGGATAGAGAACTGGGAAGAACAGATTATAACCATAACAAGCTCTCAAGAATTAGTGAGATTGCTTACGGACAGTGTGCTGTGTGAAAACAACACTGCAGACCTGGGATAGACGCTCAAGGAACTCCAACTTTAAGAGTTGGGTGGAATAAGCCTAATGACGGAGGTAGTCTTTATCTGAAACTTTTGGGATCAGAATTCCAAAGTTTTCAGATTTTAGAAGTTAATGAGTAGATATGCTATATTATATAACACCCAAAGAGTCTGGAGAAAACACATTTCTGCAGCAAAATGTGTGAATAATCATTCTCAGAAGGATAGGGGGCTCTTTAAGTTTTGCTCAGATGGTTTGGAGCTGAAATGCATTCTGTATGCTGTCTGTTAATATTTGAATTTCCCTGGTGGTATCATAGAAACCTTTGTTAATAACGCAGACCAGGACAATTGTGTGCCACAGAAAAGACGAAGTCAGAAGCACTGTAGGAATGGAAACATGCATATGTGCGCAGACATTTGTGGAAGACTATGAAACAGGCAGCTAAAGATGGGTGAAGCAGAGCCCTAAAACCATCCCAGCTCGGCAAAGGTTGAGGAACCCCTGGAGAGAGGGGTTAAGACTAAGGAGATGTTAACAAATCTATAGCCTCAAGAAATTGCACGTGAATCTGCTTTGGGGCCATTTTACCTTAATGCATAAAATCTTAGAGCAGTTCAGAATGGTTAAGAAGATATTAGAATTAATAAAATGCTTTCGTGATCCTGTACCACTTAACAACTCAGCTAACATTCAAGAGACTTTTTTGTTAAAGCACTAAAATTGTAAGTGTAGGATTTATAAATTATAAATGGAGAGAAAAAACAAATTTTTTTTCAAAATTGAGTTTTTTGTCTTCCTTGGAGTGAGAAGATAATATAAATTACAATATAGGATAAATCACTTTGATTTAGGTTTCAGATAAGGCAAGAGCCCCAAAAAGAAATGATTCATGAATTCATTTATTGTTTATTTATTCAAATTGCCTCGATAATTTGTGATTTGTTCAAGCATCTGAGGTTGGGAGGAAGACAAACGATAGGGAAAATTTAGTCCCTGTCTTTAAATTTTGATTAAGGAGATAAAACACAAAGAATAAAATAAACAACAATTATAAACAAGTAAAACGTCTATGCTTAAAATATGCATACAAGCTGGCTCTCTCTAACGCTTCTCTTAAATGATAAAGTAGGGCATAGTTAATAATGGAGGGAACCTTAGAGCAGATAACCTTAGGAATTTGTAAAGAAGGGAAAGGACTTTCAAATGATTTACTACATTATAGTGGTTCTTAGAAGATGCTTAAATTTGAAGTTCTATAGTAAAAGAAAGTGCTCTGAAATAATCCCCTTATCCATAAGCTTGTCTTACATTTTAACCAACATATTTATTGCATATTTATTCCTAGAGAACTGGAATAGAAAGACAGATGATAAACTGAGCAGGAAGAAAAACAGATGAGCTTATCTCCCATTTTTTTATCCCTCCGAATGTGGGGAAAACCATAGATCTGAAGCTTACACTGTTATGTGCATGCTCCCTGGAATGAGATAATTCTTACAGAATCCAGCAAATCATTTGCAGTGGCTGCAGAAACTACCTCGGAGCTTCTGGGGTTCTTGGTACTGATAGGCACTTCAGGATCTGATAATTAGCCTAATGACCTGATGACCTTGAATTTTGGTATCAAATATCTAATAGCAGATCAAATATCTAATCTGAAGTCCTTGTTGGAACGTGAAAAATAGCTTCCAATGATCAATATGTGTATTATGCACACAAGGAGACATCTACTCGAGTCCCGGGGCATATTGACTGCATTATTTTCATTATTCATGCTGATATTTCCACTTATAAAAATATCTACTTAAATATCTTTTAAAAACTATGAGAGTCAATTCCTTTTATAAGCCCAGCAGTTTAAATTTAAGCGTTCCAGATATTTAGGTAATATTACATGTGTCTAGATCCATTCTAAGACAAATCCAGGACATCTATTCATATAGGACAAGTCCAAACCTGTGTTTTCTTCACTTAATATACCTGGTCACATTGAAATAATACAGAAATAGAGGCTCACCTGAATCAGAACTCAAGAATGTGATAAGATATTGGATGCCTTTATGGTCTCTCACTGCCCTTTGATTGTCCTTGTTTCCTATACATAATACCCGTATACAGTTCATTACATTTACTAACACATTTTCTATGTTGAACTGTAAGAGATTTATCAGAGCTGGGATCCCATTCTAAAAATAAACAAAAAAATTAATTACAATTGAATTTATTTAAGATGTGTGCAATTTTTTTTTTAGAAACACAAGTCTATAATCTTTCTTACTTTAAATATCTGCTTATTTAGGAGAGAATGAATGCCCACAAACAAATGTGTCTACTGATATGGCACATTAAATGATAGCTAATATAACTTGAAGCATATCTTATGCTTTAATATAAAGGTAAGTATTCTATAAATATATATATATATATATATTTTTTTTTTTTTCTTTTGAGGAAGATTAGCCCTGAGCTAACATCTACTTCCAATCCTCCTCTTTTTGCTGAGGAAGACTGGCCCTGAGCTAACATCCGTGCCCATCTTCCTCTACTTTATATGTGGGACGCCTACCACAGCATGGCTTGCCAAGCAGTGCCATGTATGCACCCGGGATCCGAACTGGCGAACCCCGGGCCACAGAAGCGGAAGGTGCAAACTTAACCGCTGTGCCACCAGGCGAGCCCCTATAAATATATTTTAAAATAACCTCCTTTCTGCCAAAATAAATTGAAGCTGCAAGTTCACTGTAACATTTAATAAATGCCTAAAAAGTGAAGCAACTGAGTAAGATCAATTGAATACAATGCCCATTTGGAAATATTTGCCATTGTAGACATTGCAGTGGTAATTGCTAATTATATTTGTGCAACACAAAATATTATTTTTAAATGTGAATATAATTTCCAGCCAACTCTAGTGGTCTAGGGGTTAAGATCCGACTCTCTCACCACTGCGCCCCAGGGGTTGCTTCCCAGTCAGGGAACCACACCACCTGTCTGTCGGTTGTCATACTGTGTTGGCTGTGTGTTGCTGTGATGCTGAAAGCTATGCCACCGGTATTTCAAATACCACCGGTATTTCAAATGACGGACAGGTTTCAGCTGAGCTTCCAGAATAGACAGACTAGGAAGAAGGACCTGGTCACCTACTCTGAGAAAATTGGCCATGAAAACCCTAAGAACAGCAGCAGAGCATTGTCTGATATAGCACCGGAAGGTGCGAGGATGGCACAAAAAGACCAGGCAGGGTTCCACTCTGCTCAGAATCCACTTAATGGCACTAACAACAAATAATTTTTAAATTTTAAATGGAGCAAAGATGGCATTTATCCCTACTAACAGAAATAATGCGAGACTATTAAGGAAGATAAGAAGCAGAAACGTACATTTTCAATGAAGCTAGGAGACATCTTTAACGATGAATCGTAATAAATGTGTATGAGTTTCCAGCAGGGATGAGAGAGATCTTCCACGACCACTGGCCACAGGAAATGCTGGCAGAGCACCGTTTTCCAAAATGAGAGGCTCTACTTTGAGGGGCAGAAAAACAAACACACAATTCCCTGTCTGGAACAATAGGACGGCAGCAGACTCTTTTGTGGACCAATTTGGCATAAATTTAAAAAATTAAGGAAGGCAAAGATGAATAAGGAATCATACCAACAAGATATGTTTGGAAGGAGTAGTCTATTTGAGAGGTAAAAAGGAAGAGATGGACTTCATGTTGTGGAGGAAACAGAATCTACACTGTGAGGTACTATGCACCAGTCTCGGCTGGCTAGGGAAAAGTACAGCTGAAAGGACCCCTGCAGACAACCCTGTGGCATAAGTCATATTCTTGCTAGCCTAGAACATGGGTCTGGGCCTTTTCCCACATACACTTCCTGCAAATAGCTGGACCAGAAAGAACTCACCTAATTCAAAGATGGATAATGGTCTAAAAGGAACTAGAGCAGGATCTATCCGAACATATTATAAGGAAAAAAAGGAAAAGCTTTTGACAGATGGAGAATGCTCATCCAAAAAACATTGTGGCAAAGTAGAAGAAAATTGTAAGCGAGAGTGGTATATTATTATCAATGAAAAAATTAATGAAGCTATCACCTCTATAAAACAAAAGTGCACATGAGAGACACCAGTGCTCAAGGAAGATTTTTTGAGACAAGGGGAGATGAAACACTTGCTGGAAAAGCTCAGGAAAGATATGGAGAGAAAGAAAAGCCAAATTGTAATCCACACAAAAAGAAACAATGCTAAAAAACATAGCAAGGAACAAGGAGGACAGGATTGAGAAAAAATGAAATAAAATGAAACAATGAGTAGAAATGGACTAGAGAGAAAAATGATAGCTATATAAGGCAAGAAAAGGTGATACGATACACAAATAATTGGTGTTCCCAAAGAGATGTGGTCAGTTAATTCAGTAATCAATAAATTCAATGGCCAATTTTTGACTTTGGTCTTACAAGGGCATATGACACTATTGACCATTCTCTCCTCTTTGAAACACTTTCTTCATTAGGCTGACAGGATAACAGATTCTTCAGATTTCCTCTTACCTCACTGGCCATTCTTTCTTAGTCTCTTTTGAGCTCCCTCCAGATCTTTCAACTTTCCCACAGATCCTGGTGACTCAATTTTCAAAAAATAATACAGAATATGATGACTTCTCACCATTTCCACTATTACCACCCCATTTCAAGACACCATTATCGGTCACTTGGATTACTGCATTAGCTTCTTAATTAGTCTTGCTGCATCCACCCTTGCAACACAGAAAATAGAGTGATGTAAATTTCTTCATGGAACTTCCCAGAACAAAATCATTCAATGGCTTAACATACTCAGAGTAAAAGCCAGGGTGTCTAACAATTGCCCACATGGCCCTACATGATGTGGTCCACCATTACCCAGCTAGAAGTGTCTCCTATTTCTCTCCTCTCAGCTACTTTTGCTTTCTTGCTATTCCTTGAACATGCCAGGCACATTCCCACTTCATTTACTTTTTTTACTTTCATTCACTTCATTTCTTCTGCCTACTTCTTCCCAACAGAAAAACATGGCACACTCCCTCATCTACTTTAGGTCTGTACTCAAATGCCAACTTCTTAGTGAAGTATTTTTCACCAAGCTCCCCCCTCCCCTCTTCCTGCTTTATTTTCCTCCTTAACACCTATTCTCATCTAACATACTATATACTTGGCTTATTTGCCTTGTTTATTGTCTTGTTATCCCTGACTAGAATAAAAGCTCCACGAGGGCTGGGATTTGGGCTGTTTTGTTCACTGCTATAACCCCAGCATCTAGAATAGCATCTGCCATATGGTAAACTCTCACAAAGTACTTGTATGAATGAACTGAAAGAATACTAGAGAAAAAACATATTTAAAGATAGAATTCAAGAAAACATTCCAAAAATAAAAGAAGATGAATTTGCATGTTGAAAAGTTACACCAAGTCTCAGGAAAAATAGGTAAGTAACATTGATGTCTAAGTCCCAGACTTTAAAGAGAAAGAAAAAAAAGAGAAAGAAAACACTGATCAAAGAGTAAAAGATCAAAACAACAACAAGAAAAAATGACAGAACTAAGATGAAACATGTCACATCAATAAATGTAAATCAGCTATATTCAATAAAAAGTGAATGACAAAGCAAAACTTAAATATACTGTATACAAGGGACAAATTTATCCTAACTCTGGGTAATTATCAGAATCATTACAGATTATAAGATCTAAATGAATTAGACTAACTGACTAACTAGGGAAGTGGGTCTGGAGGTGTCTATATTTCTAATATATTTTCCAAATGGTTGATACCAAATCAACCAACAAGAAATAAAATGACTCAGAAAAGTTAAAAAGAAAAGGATGGGCAAAGCCAAATTAAACATGAGAGCATAAAAGAAACAGATCACAAACATAATTTTGGACAAGCTGGAATTCAGGGCACATGTATTACACTTGACAAAAAGGGTACATTTTAGGGGCCAGCCGGTAGCACAGCGGTTAAGTTTGCACCTTCCACTTTGGTGGCCCCGGGTTCGCCGGTTCGGGTCCCAGGTGTGCACATGGATCCCAGGTGCGGACATGGCACTGCTTGGCAAGCCATGTTGTGGTAGGCATCCCACATGTAAAATAGAGGAAGATGGGCACAGATCTTAGCTCAGGGCCAGTCTTCCTCAGCAAAAAGAGGAGGATTGGCGGCAGATGTTAGCTCAGGGCTAATCTTCCTCGAAAATTAAAAAAAGGGTACATTTTATAGTGCTAAATGACTCAATCCATAATGAAGACGTATCACCTGAATAAAACTATAAAAGTAATCTTACTTATAAATAGATATTAGAAGATCTTAAATAAAACATTAGCAGACATAATAAGATGGATTTTATGTAAGGAAATATAGCATTGCAAAGATTGCTTAGTGTTCACAAAAAATAATTTTCTTCTAATTCTTTCTGGTACACAATTAGACATTTCCCAGCCAGAATGGAAATAGCCAAAATGGTAGTGTTTCTTGTAATATCTTCTCATAAACAGCAAGAAGCAACCACATCCTCTAGAGCTAAGTAGGCACTTGGCCTGCCTTCCGTGTCATCCCGGGTACTTTTGTTGAGAAACAGTCCTCCCTGGGCCTCTTGCACTCCTACCTGTATTGTGAGTGTATCAAGATTGTAACAGCTCTTTCACCTGGGCCATTCCTCAGGATTTTTATGTAGCTAGCAGTTTTGAAAGGTGTGGTTATGTCTCCCTCCATACAAAGAACAGGCTCGCTTACTGGTCACTACCAAAGTGATAGGTTTCTTAAGCTCAAGGTTCTTCAGATGTGACACAAACCCAGTGTGCAGGTAGCATCCATCTGGGTCCACCGTGTCCCCTTGTGAGACTTGCAGACAGGGAACTGGACAACTCTGCAGAAGCTCATGCCCTTCGCTGTGCTTGCTCTGTACTGTCTTGCTCTTGTTTACTTTTGGTACTCATGGGATTGTGGCAGGTTTCCTCTTCACCATCCTCATTGAGATTGGAGTTCTTCCCTGAGAGTTTTGCCACTGCATAATAACATGAGTATGTCTCTTTCTAGCTTCTATATAAGGGGAATGTCTGTCAGTCAAAATGATGTTCTATGAAAAGAACTTACATATTTGGCAATAACATCCTTGTTTTCAAGTTGAGCAATATCATATAGGATGACAGCACAGCGAGAGTGTAGTTCAGGTTCATCAGAAACCAGCAGGTTGATCAGAGCTGGAATGCCTCCTGCATCTACTATAGCACGCACTACACTTGTGTGGATGGAGATATTACTCAATAACCCAACTGTTTTGCACTGTAATTTTATTTTGGAACCTTTTAATAGACTGATTAAGGCAGGAATGGAGCCTGCAATGAAGAGATCAAGAAAAAGCATGAATTATTTGTAACCATTTGTAGTCAATTTATCATGGTAAGATTTACATAATGCTCATGGGCATTGCCATATAAACAATTAGCAAATGATTCTATAAAATATTTATAGAATTATCATTTGAAACTACATGAATGCACTTTTCTGTCTTGTCTACAGTAGAGGCAGCTCTCATTGTTCACACATTTGATTTTCACACAGCACACAGTCATACATTTCATATTGGTAACCTATGAAAGCTACCTTTAAACACTGAATTTTGGCTAAAGATAACTGAAAAATAAATTCTTTGAGCGACTATATAGTAGAGTTCAGTTTTGGTTATTGCATCAAATTTGTGTGGCATTCTTTGTGTAATTATTTGAGTATTTTATTATATTTTACCCATATTTTAAATAAGCAACTTAAAAATAAAGTGCTGAGGGGGCTGGCCCCGTGGCCGAGTGGTTAAGTTCGCGCTCTCTGCTGCAGGCGGCCCAGTGTTTCGTTGGTTCGGATCCTGGATGCGGACATAGCACTGCTCATCACACCATGCTGAGGCAGTGTCCCACATGCCACAACTAGAAGGACCCACAACGGAGAATATACAACTATGTACCAGAGGGGCTTTGGGGAGAAAAAGGAAAAAATAAAATCTTTAAAAAAATAATAATAATAAAAAAAATAAAGTGCTGAATCTGGTAAAAAGCAACCTTTGCCTCATTAATTACAACTGGTCAAAGATGGAAATCACTGGGCATGGTAAAAATAGAAAATCTGGCTTCAGTTGGACGCTGTTACACTTACATCAGTTCAATGTAAAAGAAAAGAGCACATTATAGAACACACACAAAACACTGGAAAATATAGTGTGTATAATTAGGGCTGTATGTATGTACACATGTATATATGTATGTATGTAGCTACCTGAAATGAAACTCCCTTGTGACTTATTTATCTGTGGTTCACTTTTTGGACACAGAGCTTTTTGTACACGTTTTAGGGAACACATTAGGGGGCTACCTATAATAATTTTTCATTCATTCATTTACTCATTCAACAAATGAATGAATGAATCTCTTATGAAGCACCTCATATGTGCCCAATATTTACATTAGAGTAGAGGCTGCCATAATGGACAGTGCATATAGGACATTTCCATCATTTCAGAAAGTTATATTGGACAGTGCTGTTCTCAAAACAATGCTATGAGGTAGGAACCATTTTATTAATGAGGAAATTAGGCTTAGAGAGGGTAAGCAATTAGCCTAAGTTCTAAATGCAGAGCTAGTTACAAACCCAGGCCTGACACGGTAACTGTTATTGTTAATAAATTAAATTGTGTGAATACGGAATAGAGGTAATTTCTAAGTGAAAGTAAATATAAGAGGTAGTATGGCAAAGTAATTTAATAGCATATTTTAGTTTGAAAACTTTTATAGAAATGGAATTTATATAGTCTTTTGATATGCAGCTTTCATATGAAAAATAAAATATAAGATTGACAGGTAAAGAAAGTGATCTTAGAAAAAAGAAAACTAGAAATTTTAAATCAACTAGGAAGTTTCCTTCACAATTAAAAATACATTTAAAGTGTATGACTGAACATAATATAGCTCTCTATAAAATATCATAAGCAAAAGATAGTTAATAGATTTTACATCACCAGCATCCAAAATATGTTTCCAGTATCCATCACTTGCTAAGCAAATTACTTCTAAGGACATGACGGCCATCATCCTTCGTTTATAGCTTTCGCACTGCAACATTTCTGGTAAGTATCCAACAGAAAAATACATGTTGTAATTTCATAGGAGGGAATGGAATGATTGCTGCTTTTTCTGTACAGGCCAAATGAAGCCATGAGTTGAATCACCACCTTCACCACCAACCACATTCATTAAATTCCCCTCTGTGCATGTGAGGGGCTTGAACAGATTACATACACCCATGATCTTGGAGGTTTAGAATCTATATAATGAGTACGAAAAATCCTGAAATTCTTTATCTTTGGTCTGAATGACTTAGATCAGCTGGTCACATGGTTCAAATTCACTTGGAAAATAGTACACCTCTCTCTTGCCTGAAATCAGTTGTTGAATAAAATTTGAATATGAGTTTTCAAGGATGGCAAAGTAAACCTCGTTATTGTCAATAAAAATTCAATATCCATTAAATCATATATGAGGATTTATACATTTCCTGAGCATGAAGAAGATATGTTTTTAAAAATCTTGAATGAACTTACACTCTAGTCAGGAGATAATACAAATACACCTGCTTCTAAACAATGTCTATGGTGCAAGAAAAACCATGTAGAAGTATTCTTTCCTCATCTTTTTTCACCCAGTCTCTGTAATAACCAATCTGGGTCTAACTCCAACCTTGGCTAGATCACTCCATGGCACTCTCTTCTAAAACTGAGCTTCCACTCCAAGAGATAATCCTGTGAACTTCTAATAAACTCTAATTCTTCTTTTACCAATAGGGGAAATTAGCAGTGTGAGGAGGGAGCAAAGAAGCAGTGGCCAGATGCTCACTGGTCATTGTTGTGTTTGTGTCATTATCAGGACTTCCCAACAATGGCTGTGGGAAGGAGTGGCTGTCAGGAATTTTTTGTGCCATTAGGCTATTCCCACTGGAGGGCAGAGCTGCCTACTAGAAAGGTATTTCAAATGTGTTACTCTATTAAAAGTAACAGGATGGTCTTCTTAGTTCCTCCTAAAAAGACTAAGATATAATGATATGTATGCACACAAATAGACCTTGAACACACCTTCCAATATCTTTTGGGGCTGATATACATGGAATGTGTTCCCAGTACCCAGTAAATTGCAAAATCAGTTACTGAGCCAGTTTTGAAACCAGTTATTCAGACTTGAATCAGTAGAATGGGATTGAAAATCTTACATATATCTTATCCCATCCTAAAATGAGTTGTTGGGGAAAATATCAGTTCTCGTTCTCCAATTTCTTGCATTTTCTGCTTTAGTTTTTATTTCATTAAGTTAACACATGCTCATGATTCAGAGTTAAGTGTTACTAAAAGGCCTGTAGCAAAATATAGTGGTTCTTTGCCCCATCCTCTCCACTCTTCTGAGTTCATCTCTCCAGATATAATCACTTTGGACTCTTTCGCTAGACCTTCTGTGATTTACATATCTCCATATTTCTAAATATTTATATACACTGTTATCTTTTGCTATATCACTTTTAGACATCATCAATTGACTTCACGTTGTGGTAAATGAGAAACTAGCTCTTTTAACACTGCTCTGCTATTTTCTCTGCTTCCCCTTCCCCATATATATAGGTTTTAGTCAAGTGAATATCCAATACTTAATTACAAAGCCTACACAGATATTACTCACTGCTAAGCACTGTAGCCTACTACAGCTGTGTCTCCTTTCTTACTTTTGTTTTTCCTGGAGGTAAGAATTTCCTTATTTTATTTCATCTGCTTAGGTTTCTTTGTACCTATTGGTAATTCCTCCTACATTTTCTCTTTGGTCTGGACACACAATTTCCATTCTGAGATTTCCCTTTGCTATCTACCATCTTTGAAATTCCCTTTGCTCTTCTCTTGGGTCAGACTCCCAGTATCCGGTTTGTTGGGGAGAATTCCCCCATTAGCATCTTCAGGTCTTTCCTAAGTGAGCCTCTGCAGAGAGCACTCCTGACCGGTACAGCCAGTGTTTGAGCCTGTTGAAGATTTATGGAGTGAGTCTGAGAGGTTCTCAGCTTTCTCACTGTTAGCTTGCAATGATTTCTCCGGTCTGTTAAATCCTAAGACTTGCCTATCTATTTCCAATATTTTATTGCTGTTGCATCCTTTCCTGTTTTCTCTTGAATGCTTGTTTGCTGCTGGTGTTATTATTATTTAATCTCCATGTAATTTTAGTGTGGTCTTGGAAGGGAGCAAAATTAGATGTGTCCATTCAATTGGCCTAGTAACCCTTACCTTTACCATATATCTGACTAGATTTAACACAAATTCGGAAAAAAATCTTGAACAGAATTTTTCACAAAAGATTTATCAAAATACTAGGAAAGATGTTGCTGGATCTATCTCTAAAATTAGGAGGTGAGGAGTAAATTGGACACAGTCTTTTCCACTTAGATTTTAATTTCCTGGGGCCAGCCCAGTGGCGCAGCAGTTAAGTGCACGTTCTGCTTTGGCGGCCCAGGGTTCACTGGATCAGATCCCGGGTGTGGACATGGCACTGCTTAGCAAGCCATGCTGTGGTAGGCGTCCCACATATAAACTAGAGGAAGATGGACACGGACGTTAGTTCAGGGCCAGTCTTCCTCAGCAAAAAGACGAGGATTGGCAGATATTAGCTCAGGTCTAATCTTCCTCGGGAAAAAATAATTTTAATATCCTTTTGGAGAAAGTTGAAAAATAAAAATAAGTATAATTGTGTAAAATATAGTCTCTTTGGCCTATTATTCTTTTATTTTAATTTAGAAATAAAACTACTTTTGCACACACAAAAATGGTTCAGTATGATTTGCATTTCTGGTTTTAACTCAAAAATGTTTATTTTATGATTTTTAAATGTTTAAAATATATGCACGTATTATTTTATTTGCTTTATTTCAGAGTAAGTATCAATAATTAAACTGAGTAATAATCAGATTATTTATTTATGAAGAGATTATGTGTTCTATACTCACCTACCAAAGTTTTCCAAACTGGGAGTTCAGGAATATTTAACTCTATTATATACTTGAGGACCTCTGTGTGAAAGGTTAGCACTGATAAATGAATTATATTATTTCCTTTAATGTCTGTTTTTCTCCAGTTAGCACCAAGAGAAAATAGGTACTGAATAGTGTCCAGTGCTCCTGAAGTGGCAGCAAGTAAGAGTGGTGTACACTGATTCCTAAAAATGAAGGAACATGTCATAATAATTGAGCACACACATAGTGTCAGATTTACTCTTTGTAAAACTACCCAAATTGCTCTTAGAGGAAGTCTGACTTGTACGATCACTTTCTCCTCCTTACGTGTATATTGTTCTGTACATTCCCCATGTCAATAGATTTGCCTCTCTTGCCTGGGCTGTCCTGACCCTCCCTCCCAACTTAGTTATCATGCCTTACACTTTGTTCAGAAGTTGATAACGCACAAAGTTCTTAGAACACACTATCTCACCCAATCCTTACAACAACTTTATGAGCGAAGGAAAAAGCAAGGCAAGTATTATCAGCCCATTTTACAAATTATGAAACTGAGGCTCAGGTAGTATTCCAACCCATTTCTTTATACTTCACGTCCAGTTCTAAAATCCCAGCTTCCTCATTGTGGCAGAAACTAACGGTTTTTCTCAAAAACCTACGATCTGCTTTTTAGATAATGAAGAACTTTTGGTTGGACACGTGGCTATCTAGCCAAGGATTACATTTCTCAGCTTCCCTCACAGAGAGGTGTGGCCACACGACTAAGTTTGGCCAGTGTGATGTTAGTAGAAGTTACCTGGCAACTCCCTAAAAGAGAAAAGGTGTGTGTCATTACTTTTCCTCTCTCTTTCTTCTCATGGCTGGAAAACAAGCATAATGACAGCAGGAGTTGCCATTTTGTACCAGGATATGGAAACCACATGTGAAAAAGCAAAAGAGGGAGTCTGGGTCCCTCATATTGTCAAGCCACTGTGCCAGCCCTTGACCACCCACCCAGACTTCATGAAAAAGAACTACACTTTTACCTTGTTTAAACTACAAATTTCTTTAGGTCTCTTTGTCACAGCAGATTCACCTGTATCTTAACTAATAGATCTACTGACTAGCAATGTGACCTTAATTAAGCAAACTGGGTTACTTCCTTCATCTGCAAAAGAATGAGGGTAGCAGCAATCAGCTGACTGTTGATGTAAGGGATGAACAAGGTGCTTAGCACAGTCCTGATAATAGTTCCCTCCTCCTTCTCTTTTCACCATATCAGATTGCCTCAAACATTACTATTTTATCCTTATACTCATGCCTTCCTCTTTTCAGGAAACCTCCTTCTCTTGCTGCCTGTCCTTGAAGTCTCACCTCCATCCAGCTGGCCCCAAGCCTCTCCTCTACTTTTTCCTGGGCCCTGGGGAAACTCTCCTTTCTGAGTAAATGTCTCTTCACCATCTCTCTTTTCTACTTTAACAAGACCGTTCTCCCTTTGCTTGCTTTCTCCCTCTCAGTGGTAGGAATAAAGACCACTTTTACTTCTAACACCATTACTCTGATTTTCCTCATTTGAAAAATATGCTGTAAAATAAATTATATTACCCTTTCCAGCTCCATATTGCCATTGTCCCCTTCCTAGTTGGGTCCTTTTCCACCATCCTGGTTCATGTATCACCTCACCAACATGCCTCCTCCTATGGTCAATGACTTCAACATCCATGCTAATTACCATCGGTGCTCTGATCTCTCAGTTCCTTGTCATACCCTCATTTATGCTCCATATTTGTACACATCAGCATGGTGACACTCCTCATTAGGTCCACATAGATCTCAACCTTGGTAATTGTCCTCTAATCCTTTGCTTCTTTCTTATGGTCACAGATAGCTTCTTACTTCTACCTCTGACATCCAATTCTTTCATCTTTTACAATCCACCCAGTCCTTTAGCTCCCTACTGCTCAAAGACACACTGTCAAAATACGACAGGACCAGGAGTTGAACTCAGATCTCCACGTTCCACGGATCTTTCCAGAATCTATTAGTCAGAGAATCTATTAACCAGAGACCCTGGTTTTCCAGAAGCTTTCTCCACACATATCTCTGCCTCAGCCAAGAGGGAAGATTAATTTCTTCACTGAATAAGGATAGACAGGTTACACGAAGAGGCAGAAATATCTGAATGAAACTCTGCATAAATCAGATTCAGATAGTCAAAATAATAAGCTGGTCTTTAGATTACTAGCCAAGAATGCACCCTCAGGAGAAGTTATACCTCTTCCCTAAAGGTTGGTACTCAGCTAAACTGTCGAACAGAAGACTGGGATATTTCCCTATTGCAAAGTTATTTTCTTCTTTTGAATATATTTCTCCTCTGGATAGCACTGGATATTTCTCCGGCTGTCTAAGGCCTATCTACTGTGGTCTGGAGCCCTTGGACTGCCTCCTGGTTGTGTAGGGTTCAACTTAGAGCAACTTTCTCCTCCCTAGTCTCAGGCTTCTTTCATGGCACTAAGTGGTAAACCTGACAAACTAATCTGTAGCACCACACTATGGGGAAAAGTTTGGGACAAACCTCCTAGGCCATACTCCTTATTCTTCCAGAAAACATGCATAGGTTAATAGAAGTTCCCATTTTTATAAATTCTAAAGATAAGTGATAGAGAAGATAGCAACCAGAAAGGACAGCAGAGTAAGCCTTACATAGCCTCCCAAATCATTCATAATAACCATTCCTTTTAGTGTCAGCATTTGGGGCAAGCCATGAAAGCAGAAATTTATATTTTTATGAATGCTTAATAACTTACTCAGCGGTTGCTTCAGCTTCTAGTAAACTAGGATCCTTCCTACAGAGGGCAATGATGATGCAGATATTGTCATAGAAAGCAGCAAAGTGAATTGGCATCCAGCCTCTTTTTTCCGAAAGTGTGTAATCAGCTTTGAAACAGAGTAGACAGATGGTTGTTTCCAATGAGCAAGCCTGCGCAGCCAGGTGTAGAGGTGTTGGACCTAGAAGGGATGGACAATTACTTCCGGGGTCAAAGATTTAACATTCCTAAAAAACATGCTTTTTTGACATCCAACCACAGAGCTTAGAATTATGTGAAATAATAGCTCCAAGATAAGCACTAAAAGAATTAATTTAAGCAATTCTGTACTTCTTTATTTAAGTCGGGATGTCTGATCATTACAAATCAATACTTCTTTATAAGTTAAGAATAAGTAACATTGAAAATATTAAATATTTTAAAAATTAAGTCAAGGTGTAAAATAGTCTTGTGATGAAATAAACTATTTCTTGTTTAAATTATTCCCCATTTTATTCAGATGTTTTGTAGCAGGAGATAAGATCCTTTGAAACTGAAAAAAAAAAAATGCTCACAAAAGGCCTCTATGTCACTAAATCCAGTGGGTGTTTTTCAATTCTCATCTTACTTACTTCTCACCAGTAAGGTGACCACTTCTTCCTCTTTAAAATAGTTTCTTCCCGTGGCTTTTGTGATATGATATCTTCCCCTCTTTCTCCTACTTCTCTGACTACCACTTCACAGTCTCCTTTGGGACCTTCTCATTGTTCCGATGTCTAAATGAGCCTTAAGTCTCTATCTTGGGCCTTTTTATCTTCTCAACGGCTTCATTTACCATCTGCAAGTTGGTGACTCTCTAGTTCTGCTTTCTTCTCCGCGCTCCAGATCTAGACTTCCAACTTCTCACGGGGCATCTCCCTGCACCACCTCAAACTTAACATATTCAAAATTGAACTCCTATCTTTCTCTCCAAACGTGGTCCTCTTTCACTGCTCCCTAAATCAGGGAAGGTTATCATCATCCAGCCGGTTCTCCAAACCAGAAACCTGAAAGACTCCTTGGCAACTCCCTCTCATTTCATCTCCATAACCAGTCTATCACCAAGTCTAAATATCTCTAGAACCCATCTTTACTGCCACCACCCTACTCCAAGCCATAATTACCTCTCAACTGATATCCCCCCTTTGTTCTTGCCCTTCCCCAATCCATTTTTTCAAAATGTATATCTGATCTTTTCACCTCCTTGTTTACAACTCTTCTGTGGCTTCTGAAGGCCATCTGATCATGAGTACAAGAGAAGGATCTGCTGGCTCCAACGTAACCTGAACCCCAGCTACCTGCCCCTCTCCCCACAAGCCCCCACAACCTATACACCTTGTTCTCTTCATATAGGCCTTCTTGTTGCTCCTCAAACATAGGGTACGACCACCTATCCCAGGTTGCCCAGGTAAGTACAGGTCTATGCCTGTCGCCCCAGCATAATTATTAACAGTGCCCCCTCCATTTTCAAAACCCCCTGATTTGGATGATGAATTATCCGGTCACCCCGGGCTAATCCAGCTGTCTGAAAGCTTCCATCTCCCAAAAAGCACTTCCCAGCTAGGAACTAGCTAACTGTTATTCATTCCTCGGCCTAAAAGTGGTACTTCCTCAGTGAAGCACTGTTTTTCTCCCAACTCAGAAACTTCCAATGGCTTCCAGCCTGCCTTAGTAGTCTAAATTTTATATCATAACCTTCGATAGTCTATAACACCTGACCCAAATCTATTTATTTAAAATTACTGCTTAGTCTTCCAATTTCTGGTCCGGCATGAGAGGAGCTTAAAGGTCACTAATCCATCCTAACAGCAAGTAAAAAGCTGAGCAAACCGAAAAATCAACAACTTTTCTCAGATCCGTTAGAGAAGCAAGGTCACAGGGCAAAAATGCTGTCCCCAGAATTGAGGAGACAAACAGGCGGAGAATCACAACTTACTGCAGCAGAAACCGCCACAGAAACCAGTTCTGGTGTAGAAAAACCTGAACTGTAATTGACAAATTGCTGGCGGCTCAGCGTGGGCAAGTCTGAGAGGTTAAACCTCCAGGGGGACCAAGTCACAGGAAACCCCCATATTTCACTGAGTTTTACCTCCAGGAGCTCAACCAGGTCCTCACAGTGACTATCAGAGAAAAATTCCTTCGTGTTTCCAGCAGGGGGCGGGGAAAAGGAAGCATTTTGAAATACACCAGAGCATTCTGTCTCTCTTAACAAGGCCTGTCTGTCCTCAGGAGAAACTATTTGACGAGAGCCTAACTTGCGGTTTTATTAGAACCTAACCCACCCAACTTCAGCTCGCTCTAGCCATCTTGACCCACCTAAGGGGGAAGGATGGACTGAGAAGCAGGTCGAAGTTCACAGTCCGATACCACAGGCTCTCTGAAAGACTGAGACCTAATCATAGGACTACAGAACAGGTTGGTCCATTTCAATCAATGAAATGCGATCAGCTGCTCTCAGCAGGACAAATATCAAAATGACCTGAAGAGTTTCTTTTAAACCACACTAGCCTCCCCGCTGCCCTCTCCTTCACCTCTCCACCCTCCTCCCCCAAAATTTCAGCACACCCCAGGGGCAGGAGTACTATTCTTACATCCCCCGCTTCCTGCTCTAAAGATATGCAGGATCTTGGCTCCCATGCAGACCCTCTGAATCAGAATCTGCATTTTAACAAGATCCCTGGGTGGTCCCTACGTACTTAAAAGTTTATCCCAGAGTGGTGAGATAAAGTGCCTCCCCCTCCCCGGCATTTGTAATGTCTGATGACATTTTTGGTTGTCACAACTGGGGTGGGGGTTCCTACTGACATTTAGCCGGTAGAGACCAAGGATGCTACTAACCATTCTACAGTGCACAGGATGGCGCCCCACAGCAAAGAACTGTCCTGTCCCCAATGTCAAGAGTGCTTGCTGAAGCTGAGAAACACTGCCCGAAGACAAGCTAGAATCAAGAAAGTTCTGGAGGGGTTGGCGTAGTCTGAAGAAACTATTCTCTGGTTGAGAACCCTGGTCTAAAGAATAGATGCTCTATTGGGACCTGAAAGCCATTTTTACCTTTCTTTTCTCTGAATTTCTATATGACATTACTGCAAATTAATTATGCCAGTGATTGTCCAGTGCTCCCCTGCATTCATCCAGCCATGCATTTATTCAACATTCAACAGCTATTTCCTGATGGGACCTACTAATGCCTGGCTTTCTTCTGGACACGAGGACACCATGGCACAGTAAACCAAATCCGTGCCCTTATGGAGCTTATATTCAAGAGAGGGAAATGCAATAAACAAATAAATAATACTATCCAAGGTTGCCACAAGTGATACTTAGAAAAGAAAAAAAAGAGCAATAATGTAGGAGATCCACTGTTGTTACTCAACTGCAAATTCCTACAGGGCAGGTGGGTGGGATAAGCTTCCTCCTTCCCCTCCAGGTCCACTCACCTCCCTTTAGCACCCTCCCTGCTTTCTTCCCCTGCAGATTTAGCATCCCCAGCCCTTTGGCTTGTCATTCTCTGCCAATGGGGAACCCTGGCAGGAGATTGGAGAAAGGAAGAGAATGAGGTCAGGATACTCATTCTCTCCGAGGTTCCCTCTCTGAGGTCATCTCAGGCTAGCTGCGTTCCTCCACCCACGGAAGGTGGCTCCTCTTACAAAGTTCAGGCCTTTGTAAATAGTTTCTTTAAAAATAAACTCTTCTTGGGGCCGGCCCGGTGGCGCAGCAGTTAGGTTTGCACGTTCCGCTTCTCGCGGCCTGGGGTCCTCCGGTTCGAATCCCGGGTGCAGACATGGCGCCGCTTGGCAAAAAACCCATGTTGTGGTAGGCGTCCCATATATAAAGTAGCGGGAGATGGGCATGGATGTTAGCTCAGGGCCAGTCTTCCTCAACAAAAGAGGAGGATTGGCAGCAGTTAGCTTAGAGCTAAAAAAATAAAATAAAGTTCTTGAATTACATAGAATATGAAGGTACAGTCTCTTAGATATGGAGATATAGAAGGCATAGCCTCAGGCCGGCCTTGTGGTGTAGTCAACTGTGCTTGCTCTGCCTCTCCTCCCTGGGTTTGCTGGTTAGGATCCTGGGTGTGGACCCAGCACGCTCATCAAGCCATGCCCAGCTGCCGTCCCACATAGAGGAACTAGAATGACCTACAACTAGGATATACAACTATGCACTGGGGCTTTGGGGAGAAAAAACAGAGGAAGATTGGCAACAGGGCCAATGTTCCTCACCGAAAAAAAAAAAAGAGGTATAGCCTCTTAAAATTTTTCTGCCTTCTCCATATCCAATACTTAGGTCAAGTCTCTTACCTCAGTCAAGAGTGACTCATTCCTCAGACCTCAGATTGTTACTGTCACTAGGTGGCAGCATATCTAAATTATATTAACTGCTTTTTTTTTTAATGTGTAAAACCCACTTTTGAGCCTGATTTTATAAAAATAAGTAGAGATGACAGCAAATTCCACAGTGAGAAAGAAAGAAAGGAAGGAAGGAAGGAAGAAAGAAAACCTCCAAAACTTAAGAGTAATATGACTAAAGAACCATTGGTTGAAAAAATTTTTGCTTCAAAATGTATACCAAACTTCATTAAGCGACATTATCATGAAACAGAGCATTTTGCAGATTATATACTATAAGAAAAGTTTTAATACATGCAATAACCTTCTAAAATGCACCAAATATTTTATTTATTTCTTACCATTTCTTTCTTTTTTCACGTCCATTTTGGATGACTCTGTTTTAAAAGAGAATACACACAGAAGTATGATTATTAATATAACAATAATTGTATTTATTTTAATTATGTCTATAAATAATTTTTTATTAATAATATAATAATAATCCAGTTTCCTAAATTAATCAAAATAGACTCATGAATAGGAACAAAATGACTATATTTAGATACAGACGGCGGGATTACATCAAATAGGATTGAGTGCAACTTTCAGTCAAGCCACCTGGGCATGGTGCACCTGACCCTGCGTCCGAGCCGACCTGGAAACGCTGCCTCTCAAGTGGCTGGTCAAAACTCACACTGGGGCTGTGATTTTTGTGTCAGTTAAGTAATGACACATAGACATTGCCAGTAGAGTTGTACATTTTCCATACTTCAAAATCTACCCAATTCTCAGCAAATGGAAATCCAAGTTGTCACAGTAGGAATGAGAAACTTTAATTTACCAGAGATTTTTTTCACACCAAAAAGGTTTGAAATATAACACATCTTACAAAACAGTTTACCCATTGCATTTAAATTTGACTGAATTTGTGCTCTATTTTAACTAGGTTCATTCTGTATTGAATATTCAATTGAGCTGATAGAAACATCTTAATATCAAAACATTTTAATCATACTGATAGCGTACAGAATTTATTAGTAGCGAATAGGATTAAAGCAGAACATTTTGTTTTGGTGTGTGCAAATTTAGCACAGCTTATTAAGATAGCTGACCTAGTAAAACATAAAATCGCATTTCTCATTGCCAATATTGGTGCATCAGCCATTCCTGATACTCTCTCTCTACTTCTCTCTTCAGTTATGGAGACTCTCCACTTTCATCTTCAACTTTATTATTTTCATACTAGTTACATTTAGTCCAATGAATATGTAAATATGTATGTATACCTAATAATTTGATAAAATGCCTTTTAAAGTTTAAACTAGATTAACTAATTAAGGGGTTATTAATCATAAAAATTATTATTATAAATTTTTTATTATTAAATATAAGTTTATGTAGTGTGAAGAAACTATTCCCTGGTTGAGAACCCTGGGATAAGAAATGGATGTTCTGCTGGGATCTTTATTTATCTTTTCTCTGAATTTCTACAGTACATCACTGTATATTAATTATGCCAGTGATTATCAAATGCTATTCTGCATTTGTCATCCATGAATTTACTCAACATCTACTCCTGAGCACCCATTAATGCCAGGCTTTCCTCTGGACATGAGGATACCATGGTAAATTCAACCACATCCTTGCCCTTTATGGAGCATATATTCAACTGAAGGAGACGCAATAAACAAATAAATAACGCTATATAAGGGAGCAATAGGGGATTCGTAGTAAACTAAAAGGAGCTCCTCTGAGATAAATGAAACAAAAACTTCACCTTTGCTCTAGGTACCAATACCAAATTTTAACCTTGCTCTAAAATCAGCATGCATTGTTAATGCTGAAAGGAAGGGGTAAGTAAAAGGAAAACATTTTAGACTTAAAGACTTTGTGGTACCTTGGCTATACATAATAAAGCGTCTCTGGTTGACGTTGAAGTTGGCTTTGCACAGTTGGCAGATAATCGGAACTCTGTTATGTAAAGCGGCATGATGGAAAATAGCATAACCTGCCTCATCTGAGACATTGATCGTTGAGCTGGAGGTTTTACGGCTAAATGTATGGAAAACAGCAGATAATCCTCTTTCAACAGCAGACTTCATACCAAATGGGATGCTCTAAAATTATTAAGAAGCCCAGAATTAGTTTTTTCAAAATTCGCCAAAATTTGGTTTAAGGGGAAAAAAGGACAATGAAATATATTAATACAATGACATGATTGGTGCTCAATTACAGTAGAATTTTCACAAAATCCATGAGGAAAGTGTCTCACTGGGCAATGATTAAGTTTGTTAGAGCTATATAGAAACACTGAGAACTTTAAAAAATATTTTTGGGAAGTTTTTTTTTCTTCTTTTTTTAGGAGGAGCTGTAGATCCTTCTTTGAAGACAAAACAGGATAGACAAATATATTTCTGAAGTACTTTAAAAGCAAATGGAGAGGCTGGCCCTGTGGCCAAGTGGTTAAGTTCGGGCGCTCCGCTTCAGCGGCCCGGGGTTTCACAGGTTTGGATCCTGGGCAGGGACACGGCACCACTCATCAGGCCATGCTGAGGCAGCGTCCCACACAGCACAACTAGGACCTACAACTAGAATACACACCCATGTACTGTGGGGCTTTGGGAAGAAAAAGAAAAAAAAAGATTGACAACAGTTGTTAGCTCAGAGCCAATATTAAAAAAAAAAAAAAAGCAACCGGATATCACTGGTTCCTTTTCTCATTTAACAATAATCTCATTTAGAAGTTTGGAAACTCGAAATATATAACTTTAGGAATACAGTTTGTCTCCTTTGCTCTAGGTCTCAAAATGGAGAGGTAAAAACGCTGCGCTTTCTTTGAGACATTCTATTTAATAGTTTAAAATTCAATTAACAGGTTATTAAACTTTAAAATTTATGGAATTAAAACAAGTAAATGGTAAGTAGATACCAGTGTACCCTTTGAAAGTGGTGAGCTCACCACTTAATTTATCAGTTCCAGATCCCGGAAGTCAAGGCTCCTTGAAGCCATGTGGAGTCTGACTCAGGATGCCAGTGTGCTCCTTACGTTTAGTTCTCAGGACTGAAACCTGGCTCTGCTGTTTACCAGCTCTGTGATTTGGGAAAGATCCTTACCTCAGCGTACCTCAAATTTCTCACGTGTAAAATAGGAATGACAATAGTACCGAGTGCCTTGGAAAACTCGGTTGAAAGGACTTATAATAGTGCCCGGCGTACAAAACAAGCATTCAATAAATATTAGCCATTATTAAGATTAATCACAATCCAGTTCATTAACAGCTTGTTTTGTAACTCTGCCAGAAATTTCTAATCCAGAAGTGTACAGCTTTTCAGCCACCAAAATATGGAATTTTCATTTCAAAGTGAAGACTTTATTTAACCTATTGTTTGTCCCTAAGATAAAAATTTGTTTTAGACATATATTTATTTACAATATATAATTTCTTACACTACATTATGTGGTAACCACTGAAATACCTTGCATTTCATAGATTTTTTGAAACCAAATTTTTTCTTGAATTGTTCGTGTAATTGAGCATCTGTCAGAGGAAGTCTTTTCAGCCTCAGATTGTTGACTATTTCATTTATGGCTCCCCACCATTGTGTCTTATATAGTTGCTGATAGAAAGTTTCCAATTCAAAATAAATCACATAATAGCTATAAAAAATTAAGAAAAAAGATAAGTTTTTCTGACTTTGAAGTGATTTGCTACTTTCTTTTCCTATGCTGGCAAAACTTTATTTTTCTATAACAATTAAATACAAAGTGTAGTTTCAATTGAAGTTGACTGTAAATATTTTAATAACATGGTTATCAACTGTTATTAATTGAGTTATTGTATAACAAATGTCTTCTCCGTGTTGGTCCTTCTAATTGACTCTGCCTTTCCCATGCCAGTGACAAGAGGCACTGTCTAAAAGTGACTGGAAATTCCAACTCTGGCTGAAGGATTCTGGGTTTACCTTCTAACCATTTGCTTACTCTCTTCTTATAAATTTATGTATTAACACTTTTTATTTAGTTATGTCTACATTTGCTTGCTCAAGAGTTTACCTTGAGTCTGACCTGGAATGATGCTTTGGGCAATGCTCCTTGACTTTTACTAACTGCTGCAGTAGACTAGAGAAACCCCCACCCCCAGGTCCCTGAGACACAGGTAGGCAAGGGCCTCCATCCCTATCACACTGGAATGGAAAAATGACAAAATTTTGAGTGACTCTGTTCCCTGGGGTTGCTTATCATCACAGGTAAAAGAAAATGATGCCTTCCTCCACTTCTGCCCATGAGGTACATTCCCATCCCCAGATTCTGGCAGTAAGCGCCTCAGCAGCTGACTCGACCTCTGCCGGTGGGAGGCCTCTTAATGTTACCTGGGTTTCCGCTCTAAATGCAACTGTTGATTGTTGTAAATACAGTATTCTTGACAGTGGCCACTCCCTCCTATGGCTCCTCATTCTGCTACTCAGGGACTATCCGTTCTCCTTCGGGTGCTGAGGAGTTTCTTCCATCATACTAATGTCCAGGGAAGCGAATTGGAGTCTCTCTGTGCTAAGGAAACTCCTTGCCCAGAAGCTGAGGGGGAATCACTGAGCCCCACGGGTCAGTTAAAGGAAGGTCTTAAGGAAACATTCTGTTATGAACTGGTCAGAGGCTAACACTCCCTTTCCTTGACCTTTATTTCAACCCGTTTCCTGAATACAGTAGACCTCTACACGGATGGAGGCAAGTTTGAGGACCTGTTCACATTTATTTGAGGCTGTCGTTCTTCCTATCCACCATCCCCTCCTCCCAAAAGGAAACTAGACCACCAGAATATAATCTAAAGGTTGTATTCACCTGTATCTCGCAGGTATAGTGCCAGGCCAGGTGGTGGTCACTTTATCCACGGGTCCTGACTTGTTGGAGGTGCCACCTTCCTCAATGCAGACTTACCTACCTTACCAGATACTAGCTTCCAAAACCAAGGGGCAGGTATTCTGAATCCTACTCAGATTTGAAGGCTTTAAATCAGTGTTTATAGGCTCTAGGGCCTTAAGGAGCTGTTTAGGTCAGACGTGAATGTTTGATGTGTATTGGATAACGAAACTGAATTTCTAGAAGAATATAGCTCACCTTCCGTTAGTATTATGTACACTGATAAGAGTGGCCACCACAAACAGACACTCCAAGTCCCACAAGACTCCCTCCACGAGGATCACACTGAGAATGTCCTTTGATCTTTGGCTCGGCTCTGTATCATCCTGCTCCAAGAGAATCTCAACACCAGCAACCTCTGTCTTTTCACGTACTTCTTCAGGGAACTGGCCCTGGCTGTGTTAAATGGCCACGAGAACAGGAGCTACTAACTACCTTTGGGGCCCTGGTCCTCCGTGACGTACTCTTGGATCACTGCTTAAGCAATGAAACAGACTTATAAATTCACCAAATACTAAGGGAAGGTGGGCTGGAAATTCAGTTTAGTCATCCAGTACATCAAACATCCAGAACCAGCAGGGTGCTGTCCTACCCTAGAAACTGAAGAAGGAGGTGGTAAAAGTCGCTGTACCCTGAGAAAGTCTCTGACCACAGGATTCTGTGACCCCTAAGGTTGGATACACAGGCCCACGCAGAGATGATTATTGGAAGCCCAGAAAGCCCAGATGGCGGCACTGTGAGGGAGCCCTCATCCAAGTACAGCACAGAGACATACCACTGTTCTTACTCAAACCTTAAGTGTAGTGCAGGGACTTTAACGGGGCCTCGCTTTTAAAATAACTCCCTCCATATTCTTCTGCCTGGGATTCTGCACCCAGCTTAGGGACCGTGGTGAGGAGCTTCTAATACCACACTTCCCTGACACGCCACTGTCACATTAAGTTATTCTGACCTGCCTCCTAACGTCTACAACAGTATCATGATGCTGGTATGCTCTCCCCCAAATAGGACATTTTAGTCATCTATTTTCTTCAATCATTGTCATCTTAATAATTCATGAGTTCTTCTGCCTTTATGGACAGCCAAATCCTGGGTATCTGAACTGTGGCCCCTATTTTTTGATTCTGAAACAGTGGGAGAACCCAACCTGAGCCAAAAATGAATCTAGGGTTTAGATGTTTCTGGGTATGCCTGGAGAGCCAGTGGAACTGGTCCTATTTTCATAAGGAACCAAGAGTCTCCTAGGAAATAAATCACTCTGAGGAAAGAGAACATCAAGATACACGTAGTTGGTACAATAAAATGCCCCTAAAATCAAAGAAGAGGGAGATTTTGAGATGGCATGTTTTTCCATCACTCAGATTATTCTCTGGTCCAGCACCAACATAGAATGATCCCTATACTACAGAAAGGAACAACTGAAAGCAAAATGACTGGAAGAGATGTTTTTGCACGAAATTATTAGGGGTTCATTATTAGTACTTCTTTGAAACCAATAAAATAAGTAAGGAAAGAAATTCTCCCTATTTCATTGGATTGGCTCCAACATGTGTCACAGTTGATGCATGCTGTTTAGCAGGGATCAGGAGGAGCCAGCCCCAAGGCGACACCAGCTCCACAACCAGGAGCAGCAGTGCCAGAGACAACAATGGCGTTAGTATTGAGTTGCCTTCATGGTGTCTATTGGGCTCTAGGGGCCCAGTGGTGGATCATTACAGGGAGCTCAGGCATGAAAGGAGGAAACTGAAGATGTCTCATATTACCTCGGAGAGCTGATCTATGGGCATATGAGATTCCTAGGAATAATTGTGTGGGGGTGGATTTTACAGGGAACCGAATGTTCTCTAGTAATTGGTGCAGGAGCCAGGAAAATACTGATTATTACTCCACTTGAGATTTTTACTGTTATTGTATGCTGGCTGGGTTTGGGAAACAAGCTTATGCTGGTTTTGAAAGCCTGCAAATTCAAGTCCATCTGTCTACAGTTCACCAACACCGATGACCAAATGCTGTGCATTAATCAGAAACTAGAGAAACGATTCCACTGTGACATCCTATTGCAACAACATGACTGGATCCCTTACAGTGCCACGGCAATGTGCTTATGCCAACAATATTCCTTCACTCACAACAACCTCTCACCAACAGCGTTCATCCCAGCTGCCTCCCTGCATTCCCAGGATCATTAGTGTCCAGCCAGACATTAGAACCTGGAAGAATAAAGCTTTATTCAGAGGTGCCTCCAGGACACTATTACGCTTGGGAAGGACTGTACATGGGGTATGTCAATAGTGTTGGGTCCCTGAGCGAGAGATTCTTCTTCCAGGGAGATGCATGCCAACTGTCCATTCCAGAGGCATGAGATCTGCTGCTTAATTGTCTTCAATATCATGGAGGTCGTTAGCCACACGGTCTTTGACTTCAGCTCTAGTACCATGTGTGCATTCAGGCACTAGTCAATGGAAAGATCCACCTTTCATTCTTTATCTTGCTTCTCCCTCTGCCTTATTTCTCTTATTTCCCTCACTGCTATGCATCTTGAAAGAAATTTGCAATCTGTGTCTTTACTTCTTTACATCCCATGGACTCTCCTCAACTTTACCCTTCAACTCAATACATACAGCCTTGTATAGCCACAACTAAAATTCTCTTACCAAGTCACTGCCAAATTTAGAGGGCTCTCTTCAGTATCAAATTGATTTGGCCTTTTTCTCTATTGAATTTGATGCTTTTGATTAGTTCCATATTTTTCAAATTCTCCCCATTTGGCTTCTATATTATCATACTTTCTTGGTCCTCCTCTGCCTGCAGCATTCCTCTCACTCTCCTTTGCTCTCTCCTCTGCTTCTCCCTACCCCATTTAAAAGCTGCTCTTCTTCAGAGTTCTAGACTTGGCCCTATCCTCTTTAAGAAAAACAAAACAAAAACCTCTCTTATATGCTTTGAAATCTCAAGTCTCTACCTCCAACCCAAATGTCTCCTCTGAGCTCTATTTCCCATATTTCCAAACTTCAGTGTCCAAGATATGAAAATCCAAGAACACAATACATGAAGGACCCTAGCAATACTGAGAGAAACACATTGCTCAAAAGATGACAGGTATAACAAGACCCAGCAGAGGAAGAGGATTTTAAATCATATTCCTTATGGAAATGAAGGGGTATGTGCTGAGTCCACCGCTTTCAGTGGGCCCATAGGATTTGATCCTTACCTCCATCCCCATTTAACCACTGTGTTAATTGTAAGAGCTAATTATATCACTATAATTTTATACAGAATGTATCAAACCTTATAAAGTAATAAACATAACAGTTATGTTTATAGTATATATATTTACTTATAGTATATATATAATATATATATATAACTTAGTTTGTTGAGTTTGTACATCATTCATGGTGGATATTATTGTTCTAGGATCTCCATACAGAGGTTTTAAGTAGGCCTTTGCATTTCAACACTTTCCTTGTTTTCTGCTAACTTTCAACAAGTTCCAGTTACTGTGAATAATTACTGAAAGTTCCTTACCTTTTTCCGTTAAATTCCATGACTGGTATTGAGTAATATTCTTTGTATCCTGAATCTTCTGCAAATGTATTAGCAGCACAATCCCGTATTTTTTCTAAATTGTTCTAAAATATGAGTTATGTTACTAAAAACATATCTTTAAACAAATCTAAACAATTATGACTTCTTTTAGATAAAATTTTAAACATGTAAGTGACAAATTTTTAACATAAAATCCCACAAGACCCTAATAATGACTGCGTGTATCCAATTCCTAATTTGGGAGTGAGGAAAAAACACAAAAGGAAAGATACAATATAGACAATATGACAATTGAAATGTATAATGTTTATACTAAACTCCAGATGAAGAATTATTGTTCCCAAACTCTGGAGGATCTCTGTTCTGATACTAATCTTTGAGGAAATGGAAGAACATGTAGTGAAATATTCAGGGATTTCTACTGAACTCTTTGGTTAACTATTCTAGGGCAAATATGGTCCATTAGAGGTCTGTAAACTCTGCAAGGACGATAGTTGTATCTAGCTTATTTATCATTTTGTCTTTGACATCTAACATAGTACCTTAGAAATAGTTAGACTTAATTCATGTATGTCACAGAATGTATGGAAAAATTAGTGAGTTGGGAAGATAATCATTTGGAGAGCTGCCAAGTGCCTGTACCACCAGAGACTCTTTCTGGATGGAGAGTAGGATAAAAGAGTTGTGAAACGACAAAACATTCCAGGAACAACAATAATTTAAACCTGAAAATCTTCCAAAGCATTCTCAATTGAAGGGGTGCTGATATCAAATTCAATTCCTCCATGAACATGAAAATACTGATTCTCTTTGTAGTGAAAATTCTGGCATTTAAAATCTCGTCCATAAATGAATGGAGGCAATTCTCGCTCTGTCTTGACCTTGTCATCTCCAAAAATGAAAACAAACTTTTATTTAAAAAGTGGAAAAAGCACATAACAATCATATTTTGGAGATCTAGATTCTCACTCACGTAAACAAAGTGGAAAAATCCACACGAAATGAAAATCTGGGCAATTTCAGTCTATAAAATTATTTATGCTATTAGAAAATGCTTTGAGCATTTTCTGAGGTTTCATTGTACAAACATTTCAAAATAGTCAAACCATCATGCTACTTACCGATTTTTATGTGTGAGCTCAAGATTAATATCTTACCTTCGATTATCAGAAGAGATTTGACACACTGTGCCTTAAAGAATCCTTGGTTAAATAAACAAAAACTCACCCGGGCTAGTTTAGGTAAAAAGAGATATTAAAAAGAAATAGGGGGGTATCTCTCACATGACAAAAATAACCAGCCCATTTTTCTGAAAAGTAATGAAACCACACATATAACATTTAAAAAAATTAATTTTCTAAAATCTCAGTAAGGATTAGGTTTGTTCAATTATTTTGACTTGTTAGCAGAATGTGGTTTCAGCAATATAAAGTATATACTGTATTTTGAGAAATATAAAAGGTATAGAAAATTACAAAGAATAATGTAACTTCCTAATCTCACCATCTGGAATTAACTATTAACATTTAGTCATAGTTGCTTCAATAATTTAGGTAACAAAACATTACACATATACCTAACGTGCTTTTTAAGCAAGGCCCTGGTAGTTCCATACACCTGCTGTCCCCCAACCTGCACGTGGGACAAGCATGGTCGTGAGTCCAGTCTTAAATAATTCACAGACATGGATGATAATCTTCACCATCTGTATTCTCATGATACAAAATTTAATTAAATGATTTGCAAAACTTCTACTGAAAATTGCCATCTGAATAGAAAGCCCACTATAATAAACCTACATTGGGCACCAAAGAAAATATATAAATTGCTTGCTAATCTGAGTGGAAGGAATAGTTTGCACTACATTCGTGCCAAATTCCATATAAACATGGTCCTCTTTCAGCTCTCTGTTCACTTACATGAGTCTATTTGTTTATTACAGTGCCAATACATTACTAAAGTTTTAAAATATGTTTCCATCTCTTTTTCAGAAATGTAAGAGCATATATGATCCTTTAGTGCTTCATATTAATTTCAGAATCAATTTATAAACTTTCATGAAAAACACGATAGAGGTTTTGAGTAGAAGTGCATTGAATTTAAAGAGTAATTTGGATGAGATATGATATATTCACAATGTTGTCCCACCAGCAACATGGCCTGTTTCTCATTTTCTCAGAACTCGTTTTAAGTCTTTCAACAGCCCTTATAATTGGTATAAATATATACCAAGTACTATGTACATATACCAAGTATTTTTAATTACTTTGGAGACATTAAATTTTGTTTGTTTCCTTCTAACAGGCTACAGCTAGGTTACATGGTTAGACCTGCATACTGGAAACAAAATTGAATTTAAGTGTAAATTTAATATATATTTTATTTTATTTTTTTTAAGATTGGCACCTGGGCTAACAACTGTTGCCAATCTTTTTTTTTTTTTTTTTCTGTTTTTTTCCCCCCCCCCCCCCCCCGTACACAGTTGTATATCTTAGATGCATGTCCTTCTGGTTGTGGGATGTGGGACGCCGCCTCAACGTGGCCTGACGAGCGGTGCCATGTCCGCGGCCAGGATCCGAACCCTGGGCTGCCGCAGCGGACGGTGCGCGCGAACTTACCCACTCGGGCCACGAAGCCGGCCCCATATATCTATATTTTAAATTTGAATTTTGATGATACTCTTACCTGAAAAAGGCTGAAGCAGACTATTTAAATATGGGACTTTCATCTTCTTTTTTAAACTCAGTAGAAATGGAGTCAGAAAACATATTAACTTTAGGTATCCTAGCCCTCTTCTGATTTCTTTGTTCTTCTCAAAGTGTTTTTGAATAACCTTTTTTTGAAGATATAATCTCTGCTGTAGTCTCTGGTAGGTACAAATATCAAGATAATCCTGATTATATTTTATAGCATTCGTAAGCCAATAGGCTGTTTCAAATATAAAAACATTTTCACATTGTTGAACTTGTGTGGTACTGAATGTCAACTTTAGCAAAATATTTTCAGCATATTTCATAAATACAGCTTTTTCTTCAGGGCTGTTGGGATTATATGTCGGATCTGCATTCATGTCTTCGTCATAGATTCCATTAAAGTCTGGATCCTTTGTAATATCAATCAGACCTTCACATAAAAAAGAAAAATTTTAGCTAGTGAAAACTTCATATTTGGCTTCTACGTAAATATAGCAGATTGAACACAGAGTTTCATCTTGAATTCCTCCTAACACGACAGTAAAGGAATAATGAGACAGCAATATAATTGTTAAAGATGAAAAGCAGATGGATGCGTGGTAACAAAGCAGGGTAAAGAAACATGCAAGCTTGTGGAATTAAAAGAAAACAAATTTCCCTTCTTTGGAGGAAAAAAACCACAATTCCACATGTCCCATCTTTAATCAAGGAAAACATGGAAGAAGAAGAAAATATGATCTTCCTTTAAGCAAAGAATCAGCTTCTTTCTTGAGTTAAAAGCATAATTTGCTTTTTCAGTCCCTGTATTATACATTTCTTCTTTTTGCTGATAATAGAAGTTAAACATATACAATAAACAAAGAAATTACTTGCTCACTAAGCATGACGAAATCATAAGAAACAAAACAATTTTACTCTATTACAAATGACAGATTTCCTGTTACATTTTCTTCCCATTTATGACGAAATTAAGGACTTTCTTGTTGTCAAATTGTGTTTCTAAAGATAGTTACATCTACAACGTTACCCTTAATCTAGACTTGAGAAAACTGCTTGGAATCATAAAATATGACTTCGTGGAAAACGTGGAGTTTGTTTGTAACATAGGTGCCTTAAAGTGTAAATAATCCATCAATGTGCCCCTTCCATTCTTCCTCAAATCTACTTCTTTTAAAAAGCCAGCATACTCTTGGATTTTTTAAATGGCCTCTATGATTCATCTCCCTTTTGCAAAAGAGCCAGTTAAATTATCGAGAATATAAAGAAATTAGAATGTTTCTGACTTAAAAAAAAATCTAAATATAAGCCATAGCATTGTTGATACCTCTAAAACTTTCTGGCTTGGGTGGGTGGGAACCAATGGGCAGCAAATCAATTCTCACCAAAGAATAGCAGAAAGGCTTAGAAATTGGAACCTCTGAAGAACAAGTCACAGTGTTGGAATGCAAAAAAAAAAAAAAAAAAAGGATTGGTTCAAAGTCCTGATTAAGGAGATTCCCAGATAGTACAGCTCCTTCCCTTCCTCACTAAAAGGGCTGTGAAGCCGTGTGCTGACGACCAGGTTAAGTGAGAATCTGTGTCCTGAATGGGGAGACACACAGCCCCTTCTCCTCCTCTGGTCCCACAGTCTTCGCCCTCCCTCCAGGCAGGAGACTGGAGGAAACAGACCAGTCTAAGAGAAAAGACCTACAGATATAGTGTGCGGGGAGGGGCTCCTGACGGAAAAGGTAAGGTTTCTTCCTGATCACCCTGCAGTGAGGGCGTGCTAGGCAGCAAGCCCTGCTCCTGCCTCACTGCTACAGGAGAACAAACAGCAAGGACTGAAGGCAGGTGGGGAAAGCCTCTCAGAGGAGAGACTGAGAATGGAGTGAAGAGGGAGGGAGAAGGAGCAGGGGAAGGGAGAGCAGGAGGGAGGGCGGGGAATGGGAGAATGGAATTTGGAGAGCAGTAGAGGAAAGTGCCTAGAGAAGAATCAGCGGGTTCGGACAGAAGCAGGAGGATGAAGGTGTCCAGAGACACGTTTGTGTGCACTTCCTGAGAGTTCACTTTACTGACAGGAGGTCGGTATTTCTGTTCAAAAGTTTGGGGCCGAGTTAGTGATGGAAAACGAAGTTAATTTTAAAAATGACACAATTGTTCATGTGACGAGAAATAAAAAGTTATTAAAGAAAGGAAGTGTGATCATAGCACTTTATGCTAATCAGCTAGGAAGATGTACAAAGTCATAATAAAGTAAAAAACGAGGAAAGATTTAAGCAAAAATTGGATATAACTAAATTTGAAAGATGAGGGAAGGGAAACAGAAGATTCCATTGTTTCCACCTCTATGCTAATTTCTTTTAGTCTTATCTCCTGCCCTGCTTTTGCTCCTGAACTCCAGATTCTTTCTCCATGCCTAATAAATATCTTTACCTGAATGTCACAGAAGCACTTCCAAACTAAATTCATCTTTCCTCTCCCCAAAATCCACTTTCTTTCATTCCCTATTACAGTTAATGGTGCTATTTATCTATCAGTTCCTCAAAAACTAGAAACCAGAGTCTCCCACAATTCCTTTTCTCTTACATTCTATCTGTTATTAACAATTTAATTTGTACATGTATTGAAAGTTTACTGTGTACCAAGCTCCGTAAAAGGTGCTGAGAATTTAAAGATAAAAAAGACACACTTTACTGTGCTTTCCAGGAGAAGCTTAGGGTCTAATAAGGAAGACAGAGGTGAAGGCAATAATTTCAATACAAAATGGTATAGTGTGCACAAAATAGAGGAGGCTGTCTTTGAATCAAGTCTCAGAAAATGACTATCAATAACCTGGGGAAGAATGTGAAAGAGTGGGTGAATGGCAGGGAGAAGGGCATTTCAGGTAAAGGACAGGGGCATAAAAAATAAACATTTCACTTTACCAGCTTGTGGTATTAAATAAGGTCATATCTTTCTCTAGGATTTAAACTAAAAGTTCCCCTTCCCCATTTTGCTACCACAAAAATATCTTTTTCTTCTTTCTCTCATCCCCCAAACTTCATGCAACAAATCCAAGAACCCAGGAATTACTTACATCAAGGGACTTGCCCTAATTAAAATCTCCTCTCAGAAAACTGGATATGAACAGATTTTTAGTGTGCTCTGTTCTCTACTGCCTTTGCTACTGTTTTTGAAGAGTTGTGTTTGCTTTTGGCTTTGTACAGTGCAAAGTTATCAGCGAGGTAAAGTTTAATTTGGCCAGACTGATTCCCAGTAGTCGGCACTCCCGGAAAAAGAGCTGGCCTCCTGCAAAGTTCCTTGGAAATCCACTGGAGCAGTGTTTAAGGCCATCACATGGTCAGTTGCAAGACTTAAATCCAGTCTCCCAGTTCTGCCAAGAGAGGAAGTGCTGTTTCCCCAAATACGAACAATTATATAGCGACTCTCTTGCTGCTAGCCTGCCATCATACAGCTGCAACTACAAGGACTAAGCTGGGAGGACAGAGCCGGAGCCAGGTTTCCAAGAGTCACACTGTATATCAGACACCTTTTGTTCCCTACCTCACTTCTTCTTAGACCGTATTTTTTACTCTAGCTGTTGATGAATCAGCCAGCTCCACACAGATATAACCTGACTGCACCTTGCCTCTCATGCACCACATGGCCCTTATTTTCCCCTGGGGCTTCTCTGCCGCTGCTGTGTTGGACTCCTGATGCAACCCATCCAGTCATTCTGATACACGAACAAATCTTGAAGTGCCAGGGAGTTCACCCCCATGCAACCTTTGAACAGCGGAGGAGAGGAGGCATTGGCTACAGGCTCCCCTCTTCCATCCCTCTGGCTGACAATTCTGAAGTCTATTGTATGTGACTCCTCAGAGAGTCCAAGCAAAATGGACCCCAATTGGCCAGCTGGTGAAAGCTCAACAGTACATCCCTGGATTGATGTTCCCTCCTGGTCTAGTCACTTTTCCTGTCCCTCACTCCTGTTCCTTGGAGTCATTTCCCATAAACTACCCTGACTTAAGTCCTCAGTTCAGGCTCTAATTTGGGAGGTAGCCTAGGATAACACACACTGCTCTTGCATTGTCATCTTGGACCTGGCGTTTCCTTAATCATGTAGCATAAACGCTCCATGGCCTGAGTCCCTTTCCCCGGGTCGGGCGCTTGGCCCTGCAAAATTTCACAGTGATGCTCCAGGTGTGTTGCATGATGGGGAACCTGTACCTATTGCTGCTGCTACCTCTGTGAGTTTTCCCTCTGTTGGGGTTTTCTGCTCTAACAGGTCTAGTGTGTGTGCTGCTTGGTCATTTACCAGTGTTTGCACTATACCACTGTTACAGTGCCTGAAGCATGCTGATGCTGCTGGTTCTTCAGCAGACTCCCAAAGTGCAGTGGAGGGAGAAGAAAGTCTCTGCTCCTGGTATGATGCTCATCTTTGATGGCCCAGCAGCCAATATCACAAAGTGCTTTGGTGTAAACACACACAACACTTGTCCCAAGGCACACGGTGGTGTAGTGAGTGGATCTGGAAAGATTTCCAGCTTCATTAACATACAGTGAAAGGATGTGAGGCAAAGAGAGCAGTCAGAAGACAGGTGCAGTGGGTAAGGCTAGAGAAAAGAGTGTTCTGTATCAGAGTGTTGCAGTGGAGACAAACCAAAACAGATGATTTTGAGATATTTTAGAGGTTGAATCACAAAAGTCAAGACGTGGGTTCCCAGCCAGGAAAGGAGAATTAAGTAGAAATGTCCAGGATTGATATTTATCTGATATGTATCAACATGGCCACACTGGTTGTTAAAATATTGAAGCCTTCCACATTGCTTGGTCAATTGAACTGCTATAGCCCAGAGCTCTTTGAATGCCTCCCCACCCTGGGATAGCCTAGAAAGCTCCATGATCCAGCAAAGGGTACAGATAACAAGCAGGAGGTCTCTGAGACCCTGTTTCAGCATTATGGCTGATGTCTGTTCTGTTGTCGTGCTGCACTGGTGGTTAAATATTTTAAACATCACCCTGAAAATGTAGGCAATGGAAAGAAGACAGCACTAGTTTCTGGGTGCTCACCCACTCTCCCTACATCTTTTTTTTTTTTTTTTTGGAAGATTAGCCCTGAGCTAACTGTTGCCAATCCTCCTCTTTTTGCTGAGGCAGACTGGCCCTGAGCTAACATCCACGCCCATCTTCCTCTACTTTTTATATGTGGGATGCCTACCACAGCATGGCTTGCCAAGCGGTGCCATGTCTGCACCCGGGATCCAAACCGGTGAGCCCCAGGCCGCCAAAGTGGAACGTGCGAACTTAACTGCTGTGTCACTTGGCCGGCCCCATCCACCTACATCTTGATTAGAATGTTCCTATGCATCTCTGATCCCCTCAACCAGGAGCACCACTGTGAGGGAATTCTTATGGAGGATGGCCTCAGATATGATGGACAGCTTGGACCAATAGACCAGATGGTGGGTCATGAAGTTGCTTGATGTAAGTGAGTTTGTCATCAACTAAGCAGGAGCCCTCTATCCTTAGTTATACAACAGGACACGTGCTCCCCTGCCATGGCCATGTCTCTTGTTTTTATTGATGCTCTCACTGGATGATCCAAAGGATCTTGTGACCTTAATATGTGAAAGGCTCCTCAATGTGTACCTCTAACCCTGATCACTCTCCAGAATTTGACTTCTACAATGGAAATTTCCACCTAGATATCTGAATCTAAAAAAAACTCTTTGTTTCTTTGCCAGTCAAATCTGTCACCTCTGGCCTTGCTTGACACATGCCAGATTGGAATCATGGTTCATTGTCCCACCTCCTCTCCAATGAGAGTCCCAAGTAATCTTTGTAAAAAGGAAGAAAAGCAAACCCAATTTTTGTCGGGATTGTCAAGGCTCTAACATTGTTGGAAACCACTATCCATTCCTGCTGATCCTTAACCTCCACGGAACTCAGATCTTCACAAAGCTCCTGCCATCATCCCGATCAGGAAGGGCAAACCACAAGACTTAGTTTTCCAGAGACATCCTGGCCAATTCAAGTACATGAGGACATCACCTGGCTTGTACAATGTTCCCTGCCATCTACTAGTGATAAGCAAATGGATTACTGGACAACTTCCAGGATAGAAGGGTTATCAACCATTAAAAGGACTTCTTAATTTAGCTACATTTTATCTACATGACCTGAGCTAGCCTTGGAAGTCCTAAACTAACAGCAATAATAGCATTTCTGGGTGAATGCTTTAAGACTTTGACCATGCCATGTTCTCTTCAAGAAATGCATCTACATGATGCCAAAGTGTCAGTGGCATTTAAGAGGGAACTACCAGACCAGGCATTAGTAGAATTCACCAGATATTAATGGCAATATTCTGCATTTCTTCACCCTAATCACCCCCAAAGTCCTGAACAAGAGAGGATTTATGAGGTTCCAGTTTCAGCCGTACTGTTTTAGAAGCCAGGGACCCTCCAATCCTATATAACTCTGGACCTAGCCAGATGGTATTAGTGCTGATTCCACCAACACCACAGATTGAATAATTCTCTCCCAGAGGAGAAGAATTTCTACCTTAAACTCACCACTCTTAGAGTCTGCTCTCAACAGAAGTTGATTACTTTACCCTGAATGAAAATGAGAGCTATTAGCTATCTAAACTTTCTTTGAGACATAGAGGTACCATTTTCAAGAGACTACTGCTTGCTGCTACACTTAGGCCACCTGAAATAACACATCTAGAAACCCAACCCAAAGCAGGTGAGTCAAGTTGTGTTACTGTCACCAAGCAAATCTTATTCTCAGGCATTTGAACTTCACAGCAGTCCAGCCACAGAAACAGTAAAAGGCATAGTTGGCAAACAGACGCTTTTGTGGTTCAGGTCCTAACCAAGATTCAGAAGTGCTCAACAGTGCGCAGTGCTGAAGGCGGTGGTGGGGGAAGGACTACCCAATTGCGGCCATTGTACCTAGACACCATCCTTACTGGACACTTGGGGACAGTCAAAACTTTGAGTATTATCTACCTGTGATACCCTTGCTGAGGGCTACTCCCTCAGTTTACAAAGTTCCTCTGGGACACGCATGCTAGACTTAATCTCCAACGTGATCCACCGGTAATGGTAGAAACTCTCTCAAGATGTGTGACACCCCTGCTCCATGTAATTACTCATTAATTCAATTCAATTCATTTAATGCAATTTAATAAATATTTGTTTATGCCTACTATGTGTCAGGCACTGTTTTAGACACTAAATGTACCAGGATAAACAAGGCAGGTAAGGACCCTTTTTTCAGGGAGCTTACACTTAAGATTACTGTTTACTTTTTCTTAACATCAGACTTATTTTTGTGTCTCAGCAACAAATAAAAGCTAAATGAATATTTGTAAAATGAATAAATCAATCCAGAGTTCTTTATAAACATATATTATGTACATGTGTGTATATAATTTTTGATTTAGCTATCAATGACAGAGAAGAAAAAAATATGGAAAGAAAACCATTAAACAATTCCATGATACTAACTTACCATATTAACTGCATTAAATATTCAAATGATCATAATACTTCTACCTTTTATTGAGAACGTAACAAACAACTACTTTGGTTTTCAAGGTATTTTCTTTAGTAACCAGATTTACGTTGACAAACTAAAGTTTTTTTTCAGATAATTTTCTCAATTATATGTCCATTTCAGATAAATGTGGTTCATTTCCACCTGATTTAACATTAAAAGCTTCTATTAGCTCTATTTAGCTAAGGGAAATCTGGCTAATTAGGGGAGAATATTAATCCTTTTCTGCTTTAGTAAGATTATGCAAAAGCTTCTTGCCGTATTAAAATTACATATAAAATAAGTGCAATAAAGATTGAAAATATTATATTTTTGAATATCGACACCATAATGTGCAGCCAATTTACATGCACTACACAAATAAACAGATTTGTTCTCAGAATAGCTAAGAAAGGAACCATTGGGGTGACATTTTACTCCTGAAGGATGAGCTGTCATCCTTTTTCAGTTTCAGATACAATAAAATCTATATAAAATCTATCACCATGCTCTCTCCTCCAGTCAAGTGACATTCCAATATATTTTTACCAGAATTGAGGCTTATTTTTAAGCCTGTACCCACAAACTCTGGAAATCTATTTAGAAAGTGATTAGATATATTTTATTAATGAAAGCAGTTGGAAACACTGTCCGGGGCACACATTTCCCATTTCACTCCCCATTCCACTTGGCCTGCTGCAAGGAACTATGGGAAATTTCTTTTTTAAAAAAGCTTCAATAAAAAATTTACATATGCTGAAGGAGATGCACCAGGACTTAATGGTATCTATTGCTTATTTACAGGCTTTAGAGAAGTGTGGCCCTCAGGAGGGAGGAATTAAAGTTAGGTGAATCAGGAATAAAGATTCAGGAAACCAAAGCTCGGGTTGCTGATGCATGTCTATCTTTAACTTCAATTTTTATATCTGTCACATTTGAGGTTTATAAAAACGGCAAAGTGCACGGCTAACCAATCTGGCAATCATTTTGTTTTCAAGTTTGGAGATTTTTCTCATTGCACTCCAATTCTACTCTTGGCTCTATTACTGATTTTCCTAGCTAGGCCCTGTAAGACAAAAAATATAAACTGAAAACTCTCCATCAGGTTATTTTGAATCTGATACATTTTGCAGAAACTGGAGATTAAGATGAAAGCGGCAAGATGTTTGACTTAAAATATAATTCTTGGTGACACTGAAAAAAATTAAAATTTTATTGAAAAGATTCTTAGGAGTTTAAAAGATCTCTTTTAAGAAACGCAGCTAAATACATAAAACTGAGCCCAGATAAATTACTTTTAAATTTAAAAAATGGCTTCTAATAAAAATAAAATGTGTCAAACTCTCTTACCTGCTGAACTAAACTCTGCAAAAATATCTCTGTTTGTTTGAGGCTTCCCATCTGGATCGATGTCCATGATGGTACGCCACAGTTCAGAGAATCTGGCTCGTTTTTCTTTGGGCATGTATATTCCATGCCATAGTGCTTTCAGCATGTAGTCAATATTGATCAGAATTTGCCCAATTCTGGTATCATAATAAGCTGGAGGTAATTGACAAGAAGAACTCTGATCATAATTAGCTTCTAAACTGATTGAAGGAATTTGATTTAAGCAATAAATTCCAACAGCCAACTCCCTTATGATCTGATGGACTTCTCTATAGTCTAAGAGGGCGGTGGGGTCCACAGGAGTCAGCAGGATTGCAGTGGAAAAGCCGACATTATTCATTTGAGTCATAATTCCACAGGGGACGTCAAACTGAGAGCGGACATCTTCTTTGGCAGACAACCAGCTAACTAGTACAGTAGTGAGCAATTCTTGTACTTCACTCCGATCATATTTTTCAAAAAAAGCAGAAGCATTTCTCTGTACTGTTAAATTTTCCAAGTAGGTTTCTTCATCTTGAACTTGATCAAATCTAAGTAATCCTTTCTTGGGCAATCTTAACATTTCTAATTAATTCTATTGTGTCCTTTTTGAAGTTTCTGCAATGAAAAAAAAGGAAAAGACAAGCAATAAAATTTGCCATGGTAATGAAGCTAGATCTCTCGAGAAATAAATCTGTACCTTCATCTTTATTAGATGAATTCTTTTATGGTCAACCATTACATTTTTCAGACTTTTTGTTTTTTAACTTTTTTTATTGAGGCATAATTGACATACAACATTAGTTTCAAGTGTACAACATAATGATTCGATAATTTGTATATATTTTGAAATGATCACCACACTGAGTCTAGTTAACATCCATCATCATATATAGTTACAGAATTGTGGTGAGGAAGATTGTCCCCACTGTGCCAGTCTTCCTCCACTTTGCACCTGGGATGCCACCACAGCATGGCTTGATGAGCGGTGTGTAGGTCCAAGCCAGGACTCCAAGCCCACAAACCCCATGACCTCCACCGAAGCGGAGCCACAAACTTAACCACTATGCCACCCGGCAGCCCTGAGAACCTTTAAGATTTACTCTCTTAGCAACTTTTAAATATGCAATACAGTATTATTAACTATACTTGCCATGTTGTACATTGCATCCCCATGACATTTATTTATAACTGGAAGTTTGTACCTCTTGACTTCCTTCATTCATTTTGCCCACCCCCAACCCTGCCTCTGGCAACCACCTGTCTGTTCTCTGTATCTATGAGCTTGGGTTTTTTTTTTTAGATTCCTATATATTAAGGTAATACTGTATTTGCCTTTCTCTGTCTGACTTATTTTATTTAGAATAATGCCTCAAGGTCCGTCCATATCGTCGCATATGGCGAGATTTCATTCTTTTTTATGGCTAAGTAACATTCCATTGTAAATGTACACCACATTTTCTTTCTCCATTCATCCATCGACGGACACTTAGGTTGTTTCCATATCTTGGCTATTGCAAACAATGCTTCAGTGAACATGGGGGTGCATACATCTTTTCAAGTTAGTGGTTTTGTTTTCTTAGGATAAATACCCAGAAGTGGAATTGCTGGGATCATATGTAGTTCTATTACATTTTTCAATCTTAAACTAATTGCAGCGTAAGAAAGTTGAAATTTGATTTAAAACAATTAAAACTGTAAAGTCGTTAACATTAATCATGTCCTACTTTTCAACAGAAGTCAAAAGATACTAAGAAATATGTCAAAAAGAAATTTAAGTTTATATATGAGAAGCTACTGTTGCATACCTATTCTTTTTTGTTGGAGAGACTTTTTTGCATGTTTATTTTGTTTTTAGGGGTTTTTTTAAGCAAGAAAAGACTTGCTTAAAAGAAAAGGAAGGACAAGAAGTGCCTGCTTAACTTTCCATTTCTGTGCAACTGAATGCCTCCCTGTTCCTGGAATAACAATAACTATAACGACTATTCATTGAGCATCGACTATTTGCCTGGCTCTCTATACACAATATTTTATTTATTTCATTTAATTGTCCCCTTATACAGCAGCTCCCAAAATTTAGCTCGCATGAAATCACCTGGGGCCTGTTCAAACAGATTGCTGGACCCTACCCTGGAGTTTCTGATTCAATCGGTTGGAGTTAAGGCCAGAGAATTTGCAATTCTGAAAAGTTAGAGGCGATGCCGCTGCTGCTAATTCAGCAAGGCACTTTCTGAGAACCCAGCTCAAAGAGAGGCGTTGGTATTCCCGCTTTATGGACACAGAGATGGGGACTAAGAAGGCTGCAGAACGTGCCTAAGGTTTCACATCTTCAGAATCAGAAGCAACCCAAGTCTGTCCCTACTCAGGTCCAAGACCTGTGCCCACACGGACACGGGAGAGGGGAAAGCACAAGGAAAGGGAAGAAACCTACTTTGAAACGACTGTTTTCTTGTCTAGGACAGGGAAGCTGCGTCCACGCTGCTCCCCGGAGTATTCCTGGGGGCCGCGGACAGTAATCGTCTCCAGTGGCTTCTCGCTGGGCCGGACCCCACCGTGAGGAGCCCCGCTGCGCAGGAGGCGGGGAGCCGCCGCGGGGAGGTCCGAGCGGGGGTTTCCTGAGGCGAGGGCCTGGGGAGGCCTCCTTGCCGTCCGCGGCTCACGGCCAGGCCCGACCCACCGCCGCCCGGGCGCGGGACGAAGTCATTGGTCCCGGGGCCGCGCCCCAAGGGGCCCCTGTGCTCAGACCTTCCCCTACAGATGCCCCTCCCTCCCTCCCCAGGGAACTCAGTCCCACCTCCTGCTCCCTGCGCTGTGCTGCTCTCTTTCTACATTCAGGATTTGGCTCTGCGGAAACACAAAAACGGAGTGGCAGAGGCGAATGCGCCAGGCTGGGAGGTAGTCCTGAGTTGGAATCCCGCCGCCATCATTATTGCTTCATTCAACAAACGTGTATGGAACGCTTATTATGAGCCAGGCACTGTGCTAGGAGGTGGAGACCCTGGGCAACAGGGCAGACAATTAGACAGATGATCACACGACTATATTTAAACAGTATGATAGGTGTAAGATGTAATGGCAGCACATGAAGGAAAGCTAACCAAGACCAAGGACCGGGAAAGGCCGCCCTGAGGAAGTGATCTTTTAAGCTGAGCCTGGAAGATGAAAAAGAACTACCCAAGCGAAGAGTTGAAGTAGCTTTCCAGAGATAGGGAACCACAGGTGATGAACTGAGCTGAGAAGAAAGTTGAAATTTTTGAGAAAGTGAAGAAAACCTTGGATAGAGAACAAGAGAGATGTGGGCACAAAATTAGGCTGGAGTGGTAGGTGAAGGCCAGTTCATGCAGGCTGCTGGGTTAATGGTTTTGAACTTTATTCTAAAAGTTTATGGTGGGCTGGTGGCAGTAGAGGCAAGGTGCAGGCTGAGCGGTGGCAGTGGAGATGGAGAGCTGGGGATGGGTTTGAGAAGTAATGAGGTGGCCTATTGGTAACAGGTTAGATGGGGGTGGAGGGTTGAAAAAGGTGGTGGTCTAGGTGACACCCAAATTTCTGTCAGGAGCAACAGAGGGTCATGGCAGGAGTGAGAGTTCAGCTGTGGACATGTTGACCTTGATGTACCTGTGAGAAAACCAAGTAGGGGTGTCAGATATGCCTTAGATATACAGGACTGCCTAAGAATGGCAACTTGGGTTAGATGTATACACTTGGGCAGGCTTAGGGTACTGAAGCCAGGGGAGTGGCTGAAGTCAAGAGAGAACAGAGAACAGTCGAGAACCCAGGATAGAGACCTGAGAAATTTAATATTTAAAGGTCAGATGGAGAGGGTGGTGTCCAAAAAGAAGACAGAGTGAGCAGTCAGGAAGGCAGGAGGAAAACCAAGATTGGTCTCAAAAGCCAAGAGAAGTGTCTCACGAATAAGGGAAGGGCCAACATCTTTGGATGCTGCTGTTAGGTCAAGGGAGGTGAGAACTGAAACTTTTCCACTGAATTTAGCAACATGGAGGTTTTTGGTGACTGTTTGGGGGGAGAATTTCTCTTACTCCAACCATGTCATTATTTTACCTGCTATAGAGGTACTGAATATTAGTAAATTTATGATTGCTGTACCAGGGCAAAGGATGTCAAAAAGACACTGCCTTCTTTAAGAGATTTGCATGTTTGTCCTTACAAACAATCTGTGTACATGCCTCTACTTAAAAGGTTTTTGTTCTGGTACTCAGATGGTTTGTTCTAAGTGTCTCAAATCTTGGGCAAGATTGTTCCTTTGTTTAAGGATTAACATAGAACTTCATCCCAGAGTTTATGGGATTGAATGGCCAGAAGCTTGTAAACAATCAGGCCCTCTGGGGACTGAAAAAAACACACACACACACAAACCACGCAGAGAGAGTATCCTGCTGGAGCAGATACCCTAGAGTTCAACTGACTAAATACATGTAAAGCTCACGGAATAGTGCCGGGCACATGGTCAGCTCTATATAAATAATAGCTGTTTTTAGAATTAAACTATATTATTATTATAAAACTAGTGTTATATTCAACTCTATGGTGCTGGGCAAACCTCTTAGTTTATCTGCTCCTGATATGAGCAATGTCAATTTAGTGCTCAGGATCACACAGACACTTGAAGTTGTTTGCCTTCAGGTAGAGGGATGAGTTATTCGGGTAATATCTAAATCTGATTTGAACATTACATTTACCGGGGAATAAATTCAGGGCATGTGAAAGTCTTGCCAGGCTTGTCAGTATCCTAAAATTCCTTTCCTACTATGATTATGTCCAGATCCAAAAAGGGTGTCAGCCCTAATTGGGGATAGATCCCAGTGACCTGGGTATGGTGGACACAACTGAATAACGTGGGTGGATGTCAAGTTGGAGTGGAGTAGAGTGAAAAAGTGGAGAGGTGAGTGTGGATGGGAGGCGAGAGGTAAGCAGAGAAGATGTAGGACCAGGGACATGCATTTTAAATTGGTATAGACCAGAACATTTTAGATGATGATAGGAAGGATTCTACAGAGAGGAGGCTGAAGATACTGGAGAGAGAAGATCATAAGGTTCCTGAAAGGCAGGAAGGGTTGGGATACAGAGAACAAGTGGAGGCACAGCGTTTTGTTGGCTGGATCGACGCATTTCCCTTTCTAATGGCAAGAAGGGGGAAAAGGCTGGGGGTACCTACAGGTCAGTTAGAAGTTCTGGTGTTGGAAAGTGGGGGCAGTTCTTGGCCTGACGAATCTGATCTCTCTGTGAAAAGCCCATGTCAAGAGCTGAGAATGGGGCAATGAAGAAGAGGCTGGAGATTTGTGCGACAGGAGAATGTTTAAAACAGTCTTCAAAAGTTCTCAGAGTGGGCAAATGAGCTGCCTAAAGAGATGTAATAGAAGCACCAAGTATTATTGCTCAGGAGTGTGAATCTAAAGCCAATTGTATAATTTCTCTAAACCTTAGTTCTCTTATCTGTTAAATAGGGCCCTGCCTAAACCAGGCCCCAGACAACAGCAATAACAAATTATTTCTGGATGTAGCCACCATGAAGAGTCAGTAAAAGCTGCCTTCTTTTAGTGTTGCTGGCAGGACACTACCATGTAAGAGCTCAAAACAATGTCAGTATTACAGTTTAAAATATTCAAGATGTTCTTTCAAATATAATCTCTCTCTCTCTCCAGTGTCAACTTGACTAAATTGGTTATAATAAACCATATAGTTAAGTAAAAAGCCACGTAATGAACTTTAAAACCACTACATTATACAATAATAAAGCAGCACAGTGTTTTATTTTTCTATTATCATCATTCAGTAAATGTTGTTACATTGTAAAATATTATGTTTTAGTCTCCTTTTCAATAGAAAGGTTTTCTAAGGAAATGACTTGGAGCCGTCCACATTTATCAGATGCCTTTTCATTATTCTTTTCCATTTTTGCAATTCTGGATCCAAACTGCATGGCACGTTTCGGCAGAAGAGCACACGCTGTTAGACCAAGTTCCACTGCTGCAAGACGCAAAATTAGTTTTTCACCAATTCCACGGGGTAAAGTCAAGTTTGCCTTTTCCCAAACTGGTAGGGAATTTAGAAAGGAGACAACACTTTCATCCAGGAAAGGAAATCTAAAATAAATAGATAAATATAACCAGTATAGAAAAATAAAATCAATGTGTTATGATTTTTTTTTTTACATTTTATTCAACATGTTAAAATTTACAATAAAAAATTAATTTTGGGGAGGCACTACTTTGCTCAATTAAAATATTCTGGTTATTTACGCAATTTTACAGCTAAAATTCAATCACATTAAAAAGGTATTTCACAACACGTGACTGATTTTAATACATATGCTACAAAATAAATTTTGCCTCAATAGATAAATAAATTAAGTCTATGGTGTCAAGAAATAATTTCAAATTGTTTCTCAAGATATCCTTTGGGGATGCCTTGAAAACAAGCATGGTCTTCAGTGAATTATTCAGTCTCTGTCTGCTCTTTATCATGTCCAAAGAAACTGAACTTTAGGGATAGGAAACCAATATAGAAGGGCTCTACAATCTTGACCTTGTGAAACATTTACCAACGGTATCAAAATCGCTTCATTACACTTAAACATTTAAATGGTGACAAATCGGTGTAACAAAACAAAGTATGAGATTAAAAAAATAACTTTCTGGGGCTGGCCCAGGGCACAGTGGTTAAGTTCAAACATTCCACTTTGGCAGTCCAGGATTTGCTGGTTCGGATCCCAGGTGTGGACCTACACACTGCTTGTCAAGCCATGATGTGGTAGGTGTCCCACATAGAAAGCAGAGGAAGATGGGCATGGATGTTAGCTCAGGGACAGTCTTCCTCAGCAAAAAAAAAAGAGGAGGATTAGCAGCAGATGTTAGCTCAGGGCTAATCTTCCTGAAAAAAAAAAAAGCAAACTTCTTGACCTTTTGGCTTCCCTAGTTCCGATAAAATTCTGTTCTCTTTTGTTTAACATACTTTAAGACTACCCCCCGAATTCATCAAAATGCAAATACAGTTACATTAGTGTTGTTTCATTACATTTTATTCTAGTTCAGAGCAATTGGAAGGGGTAAAGGTATTTGTTAAATGGAATATTTTATAAAAATGAATTAATTGTAAAAACAAATTAATTTACATATAATAATCTATTAAAATCTATTAAAAAGTAATCTATTATTACTGTTAATATGTATGCCAAAATACATAATAAATTGATTATTTAAATCTAGCCACCACAATGGCATTTGTTAAACCACAACTCTGTATTAGCTGTTTTAGACATTCTTCATATGCATTTCTACCTGAGGGCATCACACGGGGCCTGCAGAATTAGCCACTTTTAATGAATAAAATAAACCCCCTTTTCTCTGACCTAGCTGAAGAAATGGATTTAATTTCTCTTTCTCTCTCACACACACCCTTAAAAGAGAAAACATCTTACAGACTGCGTTGGGGCATTATTTATCTCATTATAAAGAAATTTTGAAAATTATGACAGAATAATGATACAGTAGACAAAACTGTGCATGTGTCAGAACTGGCAACCTAAGAATGACAAGTGCGCAAAGCAGCCACAGTTCAGTGGAAGGAGGACGACTGACGCAGAGGCAGCAGCAGCGGCGTCTCAGAGCAGGCGGGCCCGTGCAATAAACTGCCACTTACCAGATTAACCCACTTCAATAAATTTCTGCTTTTTCTAACTAAATGACACATCTTCCTTTTACCTTTAATGCTTTAAAAAGCAATGTTCAAGCACTTGTTTACTACCTTCAGACACACACTGTAGGTAAAAATAAATCCCCAAGATTAAAAAGAGAATATATGTAATGAAAGCGCCTTGATCTCTTTGAAGGTTCTGGGTAATCTGTAACATATGACTAAACCGTGTTTAAAAAACTTTCAACAGGGGCCAGCCCAGTGGCACAGTGGTTAAGTTTGCACACTCTGCTTCTGCCGCCCGGGGTTCGCTGGTTCGGATCCTGGACGCAGACCTACGCACCGCTTGTCAAGCCATGCTGTCGCAGGTGTCCCACATATAAAACACAGGAAGATGGGCACAAATGCTAGCTCAGGGCTTATCTTCATAAAAAAAAAAAAAAAAAAGCCCAAAAACATTGAACAGACGGGAATCCAGTACTAGAACCACCACTTAAGTCAGTATAGCTCTACACACACAGAAACGTCTTAGAGACAAAGCCAGGTTCCATAACATGGAGGAGACAGCCTGGGCACAGGGTCTACGCCCTTACTGGGAGGAAAGCAAACATTTAAAACGGAACAAACCCTTTAAATACCCTCTCTCAGCGTTTCACTACCTCAGTTTTACAGTCTTTTTCACTGTAGTCTTAAAAGCAATCACATCATGGTATCATCTCTGAAAATTACTGAAAAGGCATTTCCTGGAGAACGGGTTCTGGAAAACTGCTGCTCTGGATCCTCCGCAGCTTCGCTTCTGACTGACTGTGTTTGTAATAAAAGCCAAGATATTATTTGAACAGTCTCCAAAAAAAAAAGTAACCTAAAAATCTCCTTTTAGAGTTCACTGTTTTTAAAAAATTACCCAGTAACACTCAGATAATTAAAATTACCTTGCTTCTTTTCCATGATCACCAATAACTCTGTCATCACGACCAAGATTTCTAGAAGAGATTCGACCCAGTTCCATCTCGAGCTCCTTATTCAATCCTTCCAGCCCATGAGTCTGAAAGCGAACGCGATGACGAGAATAGCCTGCAAGCTGCTCATCGGCACCAATTCCAGTCAGCACCACCTAGAAAGGGCGAAAGAAAGCCACGTGAGAAGGGTTAGCTCCATCCAGTGAGGAAAGTAACTAAAGGCAAAGCTTAAAGAATTATCACCTCAAAGATAACATTTCCAGAGAAAAAACACAGGACAAAGTCACAAAATAGTAAAATATGCCCAATTTTTAAAAGTCATATATACAGTGTTATAGTTTAAATGGAACTAAAATATGCTATATTCTGGCAACCTAAATGGTAAAAGCTTTAAGGTTAACATTAGGTCTCAAATTCTTCCGAGCAGAAACCCCGGGCCATACCTTTGCCGTGCTCTGATACGATCTCACTCCATCCTGGGTCACTAACCGACCAATTCCTCTAGAAGCGAACCACACTGCACAGCCAATGCTATCATCCAATACCGTATCCAAGGGCTGAATTAAATGGCATATTCGAGTTGTTCTGAAGTTTTGCAGTTCTTCCAGAGAAACATTAATTTCAACAAAATTCCAAGTCCGGGAAGGGTTAGCGGCCTGCAGCTCCTTCAGCCCCGCTCGCCCTGTGATCCGATCCGGTACCCTGAACTGTTTATCAGGACTAGCAGCAGCAGCAGGAGCAACATTTTTAGAGGATTCTTCAGAAGGTATTTCACAACGATTTTCCTGTTTTCCACTTTTTTTGTTAAAACTAGTTGGTATGGTCTTTTCTTTAGTCATGAAAGCCACATTGAGAAGATCAATTGGTTCATCTAAAGGAATGTGACGGTCAGCAAGGGTTGCGATAACCATGGAATCAATACCCCCAGAAAACAGGATTGCAACATTTGCTTTCCTATCACAAGTTTTGGAAACTTCACTTGGTGTCAGGTTTTCATCCCTAGGTAAATTCAAGACACGTCTCTTGACTGCGATACTCAGGACATCGATGAACTGGTGAACTATTTCCTTCCTGCGTCCATCAGTAAGAAAGACCTCAAGGGTCTCTCTTGTCGGTGGGAGACAGGAAATGTTCCTACAGTGAATCTCAAATGGAGCCTGTGGCAACATCATATTTAAAGGAACGACAGGTTCTTCAAGACAGAGTTTGGCTTCATTTGCAATCACTGAGACAAATGTTTGCAAGTTTGCTGAAATTTGAGTCAGGCTATTAACACATTCTTTGATAACATTTTCCCTGGAAGTACATTTCCAAGGATACAATTTTAAAACTACAGATTTGGAAATGGAAGTAGACTTGAGGTCAATTTTGAAAATACCAGACGCTGGAACTTCCTGCCACTGACTGGTTGCTCCAGAGGTTTGGGTGCCAACTGAAGAGAGGCAAAAACTCTTGCCCAGATTACTAAAATGCCAAAGTAAGCTCCGGCGACCAAAAAAATCCCTACCAAACCACAAATGATGACTAGATGCTTGATAATATATAAAAGACCACGGACCTTGGACTTGTGAGAAGAGTGACAAAACATCAGATTCATTCTCACAAGAGGAAAGATAATTAAACATTATTTGAGTATCATTCTCTTTAGCTTCAACCTTTATTCCACTAAAGACTTCTCCGTTCCACAGGAACACATTGCCTCTTTCATCTTCCACAGGCTGGGCAGTCAAAACACCTCTTAAGTGGAGGACATGACCAGAAAATAAACACTGGTAGTTAGTGTTAGACTTTAACAACTGCTTACTACTATTGGGTCCCCGTCGTTCAAGATTATACCGCAAATCCTCTTTCCAACCTTTGCTGAAACACTCAGCAGAAAAGCTTACAGAACAACAAATGCCGCACATTGTTCTGTGAAATCAAGTTGACTATTTCTTGATTTTGGTCTTCTCTAAGTTTTCTATTTCTTGGTATTCTTTTTTCAGCTCATCTAATATATCTGTGGGGGGAGGGGAGAAGAAATATTAAGTAAAATAAAAATTCTTGGACCTTTACCACGTAATTCATAGGGCAACATAGGCTATTTACCAAGACTAAACCACTTGAGTATATGCACCGCGTTAGTGTGAACAGTAATTTACAACAAGCTTCTAATGACGGAAGTTTACCTCGTAGGAAAATAGTTTCTGCTTATCTCATGGTTATTCTGACCCTGGCACAGGGCTACGCATTATATATATATATACCATCTTATTTAAATCTCACAATTCTTTGGAGGCTCAAAGTAATTCACTCAAAGTCACAAAGGTAGAAAGTGGTAGAACAGTTTTTCATACCTAGATCTGTCTAAGACTCCAAACACGTTAATAATTACTGCTTTCTAAATGCATCTTATGTACTTTTAATTGCTTTTATTTTTACTGTAGACTCATCTTTGGAAGGCTTAGTGGAAGAAAAACCACTGCATTAATTTTATTAACTGGTACACCACCCAATATATTTAAACATTCAGATATAGATAGTATAATTCAGGCGCTACCATAAATTTCTACAGAAAGCCTACAAAAGACTTTCTGTGTGTTTCCAAATAATATACCAAAGAAACTTACTTTTGCTTTCAGAAAGCATTTCTGTTCGGTCTGCAAGAAAGAATATGTTGCTGTTCTGTTGCTGCCTATACACTTTCTGCAAAACATAATTTAGGCTAATATCACGATTTGATCGAAAAAGTAGATGTCCAAACTCTGAACCGTGTTATTGCTTATTCTTGAACTTTAGTAACGTGCTCAGAACAATCCCTTAGCAAATGCAGATAAATAAACGAAAGTCATCTATTACCCCACCATCTAGAAACTGCTACTGTTAACACTGAGGTGAACCTCTTCTCTCTCTATAGCATATACTACAATACAGTTCCTATTTAACAAAAAAGGCTGCTCCTATAACTACAGACTTATAATTTGCTTTTATCAATGAACATTATATTGAGAATACTGTTTCTCAGTAGTGTTCTTTTGCAACGTTACTATATGAGTATAACATATTACAGTTTATTTGGTGAGTTCTCAAGTTTTAGACAGTTGTCACCAACTTTTCACTACTATGAATCAACATTGTGATGAACATCTTTGAAACTAAATCTTTGTGCATTCCCATGATTCTCTCCTAAGTATTAATTCCTAGAAATGGAACTGCTGGGTCAAAGTGTTACAAAGTTTTAAGGCTTCAATAAGACATTCTGCCAATTTTCCCTCTAGAAAATTTGTATTAATTATGCCTTAATTTCTAATATTCCACAAGTGACAGTATCAGAAATGTCTGACTTGTCAGTTACCAAATTATCTCTTTTTTAAAGATTGACACCTAACATCTGTTGTCAATCTCTTTTTTTCTTCTTCTTCTTCTCCAAAGCCCCTCAATATATAGTTGCATATTCGAGTTGTGAGTGCCCCTGGTTGCGCTATGTGGGACATTGCCTCAGAATGGCCTGATGAGTGATGCCATGTCAGCACCTAGGATCTGAACTGGCGAAACCCTGGGCCACCGAAGTGGAGTGCGTGAACTTAACCACTCAGCCACGGGGCCGGGCCCCTCAAATTATCTTTAAAATGCTTTAAAGGGCTCAAAATCATTTCTTCCTGACCTTAAAATGTAATTATTGGGGCCAGCTCCATGGTCTGGTGGTTAAGTTCAGCATGTGGGTTCATGGGTTCAGATCCCAGGCATGGATGCACACTTCCTGGCAGCCATGCTGTGGCAGTGTCCCACATATAAAATAGAGAAAAATGGCAGAGATGTTAGTTCAGGGCTAATCTTGCTCAGCAAAAAAAAAAAAAAAAAAAAGGAAGTAATTTTTGATAATATAACTACACATGAAGCAGTAGCTTGCTTGTTATGAATACATTAGTGGAAATGGCATTACGTAATTATGCTAAATACTTGGAAGATTTGTAAAACACTTTTGGGGGGGGAAGTATTTATCCTTTTTGCTTTTTCAACAATTACCCACATTCATTTAAAGAAACAGTTCCTCTCTTCTCAATATAAAACTCATTTCAAAAGAAAACACCAAATTCCAGTATAAAGTAAATAACATTATTGATTATAGCTCAAAGACACCATACTACAATCTGTATCATTTGATTCAAAGGTAATGTGAATTGCACATGATGGAGAAAAGATATCATCAACTATGATTAATTTACAGATATCTATATGATATATATATATCTATAAAATCTTGGATGCTTTTCGCTGTTGCAATTTAACTAAAAAGATGCTGAAATCTTTTAAGTTTTTTTCACTTTTATTTATTTATTTTGAGGAAGATTAGCCCTGAGCTAACATCTGCTGCCAATCCTCCTCTTTTTGCTGAGGAAGACTGGCCCTGAGCCAACATCTGTGCCCATCTTCCTCCACTTTATACATGGGATGCTTAACACAGCACAGCTTGCCAAGTGGTGCCATGTCCACACCCGGGATCCAAACTGGGGAACCCTGGGCCACTGAAGCAGAACGTGCAAACTTAACTGCTGCGCCACCGGGCCGGCCCCTGAAATCTTGTAAGTTTTAATATAAATATAAATCATATGATTCTTATAACTTCACTATATAGTTAATAAGGTATAATGAAACCTCCCACATACTATTCAGTTACTCTAATAACTCACCCTGTTCTTCTTCAGGTTAGAAAGTTCATCCACAACAATTTTTTGTTCTTTAATCTATTGAAATAAAGAAAAACATCTTAAACCAGAGGTTTTCAAAGTATGCTCAGTGAGGGCCCTTTAAAATTAGAGATGGGATAAGGGGCTATAATGGGCAGTCTGTGACTTCAGAGACTCCCTTCAACCACAGTCTGTGTGGGGGTGCAGGTGGGGCAAAGTTGGAGGAGGAAACAGTGCTCAGACTTGTCAAGGGTTAGCCAGCCCACTGAGCCCAGCCAGGGAGTCTGGCGTCGGTAACCAGCATCCAGGCAAGGGCCGAAGTTACTAAACAAGGTTTATACCTTTTATTTAAAATAAACAAGATGCACCAAAAGTAATACTAGTTTTTCAATGATTTCTTTTATGTTTTAGCTTTTTTTGGGGAAAAAACCCAAAAAACAACCAGCAAATGGAGTGAGGGGTTAGTTACTTTTTTCCCCACAAATAGCAATGCTTTTCACGATTTATGTACTAAACGGTGCAGCCAGACATTCAGAACCAGCAAGTAGTACTAAATGCCTACCTGGGGCAGGAAGACCCATCACTTTCCATGTTTGCTTCATTCCCCTTTGTATCTCAAAGACCAGCACAATGCTGGCACTGCTCAACTAGGCCTCACTTTTCATTAGTAGGAGAGAGCTCAACTAAGCGGAAACTAAGTTTTTTTCCAACTCTTTTCAGTAAAGGTCGTTATTCTTTGAACGTGCCTGATTACATAGTGTCAACAGTGCCTCTAAAAGCAGTTTTTATAATCTTTGTCTTACCTCACATGCCTCAGGGATCTGTCATACATCAGTCTAAGTGGCTTGCTATGGTGGTATCCAGAGTGGGCTATGCGGGGTTTGAAAATTCACCCCCCAGAAGAGTGTACCCTTGTGTCTCTCCAGTTGACAGGGCAGTGACTGACTAGATTGAGTCGCATTCCATAACCGAATGTATAACCTCCTTGAGAGCTATGTTTGAACACTGCTTTTCCATTCACTTTAGGAATGTCTGGTATACATTTCACTTTACTTCAAACAATGAAACTGTGATAAGAGGGATTAGACTCTTGCCCAAAATGTCACTGTTAGTTTGGGACAGAGCCAAAGTAGACTGTAGGACATCTAATACCTGAATAGCTATAACCATCCCCGTCTCCAATATATTTTTAAAGGTTTTGTCTTTTTATGGCAGTTAAGATCTATGTTATACTGGCTCCCCTCCCCCGCCTTTTTTGGGTGGAGGAGTGACGATCAAATACGAGTTTTAGGATCATTGCTCTGGCTAATGCGGAGGAAAGAACGGAAGAAGGTAACGATGGATGACAAGAGATCAGTTAGGTAGTCTTTGCGGGGTTCCCGACGGTGGACCACGGTGGCTGGTTTAGGATGGTGAGAGTGTACACGGTGAAAAAGCGACATATTTGAAATGAGCCTTAGAAGCAGAACCCATAGGACTTCGTGATGGACGTCAAGGATGGTTCCCAAATCACTGGCCTGGACAACTGGATGGTTGGTGGCGACATTTCCTGAGATGGAGAGTATCGGCAGCGAATCTAGGGTGAGCAGTATTTCTAAAAGTTTAAAGCGTAGAGAGGAAAAATCCTAACCAAATCTCCGCCCCACTGCCACCTGGGTCTAATTTCGGGGCAAGCTTCAGGGTCTCCCTTAACTGTACCTGTCCAGTGCGACGAATAAAAAGAGTCAAGGAGTTGGACAAAGCCGAGAGTGGTCCACGCGGCCCCGGCGACCTTCCCTGGGGCTGAGCGGCGCCCCGTCCCGAGCCTGCGGGCCCTCCCGCCTCGTGCCACACTCACCTTGCTGCTAAGATCCTCTTTGTGAGGGGCCGAGCTGTCAGTAGGCACCAGCCCGGCGCCGTCCTCCGGGAGCGCCCCCCGGCTGGGCATCTCCACGGAGCGAAGCACACCACTCACGCACAGCTTCGGCTGCCCCGCGGCCTTCAGCCTCCTCAGCCCCAGCGCATGCGCACTCCCAGCGGCCCCACCTCCTCGGTTCCCCTGCACCCTGGGTCCTACCAATAGGTTCTGCACACTCACTGGAGCGCCTGCGCAGTCCCAATCTCGCGTTGGAGCAGTTCTGCGCATGCGCACAGATGCTTAGGGCGCGCAAGAGCAGAACCTGGGTGTGAAATCTGAGAGTTTCCCGAACGGTCCCCTAGCGGATCAGAAGTGGAAACACTGCTGTGGTCTGTTCAGTCCCTCGCATCCAGTAGACTGTGAGTTATATGCGCCCCCCAGTGGTAAATATAAAGAAGAGAGGCGTGGTAGAAATACACTTAATATTTATTATCTAGGCAAGGATATGAAGCTAGGCACAGATTTAAGAGATATATTGTTGGCAACGGAGCTGTAGAGATTTGGTAAAGTTTTTGTTAACTTATTAGGGTTAAAAGATAAATACAGAATGCCCAGTTAAATATGCATTTCAGATAAATGAATGATTTTTCAGTGTATGTCCCATGCAATATTTGCAATATCTCGCTCCAATGAGAAAAATTATCCAAAACTTGTAAATAGGCAAGAGATTACTGAGTGTTCTTTCAGAGCTTTTCTGGGCTTGACTTTCTATTGACTGGGCTATTTTACAATTCTGTAGGGGCAGAGGTTAACTTACAGCTTTTTGTCTGACAGAGATGCAAGTAGTTTCTATCTGGTGAGCCAGATAACCCTGTAGGTTATGACTTGTTGTTCCGTAAGATATTAAGCAGTTTTATATCTAACTCTGCAATCCTATCCTAACATTTCTTTATTATATATGCCTAGCTTCTCATAATCTCTGGATTGGTCCTAACATCTTACCTGTTCCATCATTAATTAGAGTTGAATAAAAATTTGACATATGTTCATTTTATATTTGCATGAGAGACATTTTACATTTTTGAAAATTATGCTTTAATATAAGAAATCTCAAGGTTCCATGGAGATACCCAAGTGGGCATACGTGATGAAGCCAAACTGTATAGCAAAAGAAGTGTACCTTATGGGTTAAGCCCAGGCATTTCTTTTATTGGTTCTTACAGTAAATCCAAAGTGATTATAGAACTGTTTACTGTCTTTTTTTTAAACTTTATTTATTTATAGATTTTAAAAAAATTTTTCCTTTTTCTCCCTAAAGTCCCCCAGTACATAGTTGTATATTTTAGTTGTGAATCCTTCTAGTTGTGGCATGTGGGACGCCGCCTCAGCGTGGCCCATTGAGTGGTGCAATGTCCGTGCCCAGGATTCGAACCGGTGAAACCCTGGGCCACCGAAGTGGAGCACACAAACTTAACCACTTGGCCACAGGGCCGACCCCTTTACTGTCTATTTTTAATTTTTACTTATTTTTAACAATTTTGTTTTTGTTTCTGATTTGTGCATGGCTCAGTTATTAAACATTGGTAGCAGCAATGATTGGGAATTTGGTTTTATGGTCTAACGATTTGGTGATACCTGTTGGATGATGGAGATCTAGTCTCTGTTAGAAGAGAGATGACAATGAATCAGTTTTTTAGTCTTTTTCTTTGTCCTTCGTGAGCTCAAATTAATTAAGAATTTTGTGCTCACTGGGGAGGAGAACAGCTTTTTGAGATAAGGGCTGGTGAGTTTTTGTGTTGACTTTCAACCTGGGATTGAGGTGGTAAAGCTGGAGCTATAAGCTCTCTGTGTGTCTACAGTTTAGGATAGCTTTGGTATCTTGCTATGTGAATGTAAAATGTTTTCATGCTTCTGGAGGGTATTGATGAATTCCGTTGTAATGTCTCTTAAATTAAAGGAACTCTGTTTCTCTGTTTTGATTGGTCTGTAGACATACATATGCACTTGTGTAAATCCACAAGTTTAAAAAAAGCCCAGAATTTCTAATACTTTAAGTGTGCTAGACTTTCAAGAAAAAAAGTCCTTCTTATAAAAACTGCTGTCCTAGAAACATTTGAAGAATCCAAATTTATGTAATTAAGGCGAGTCTTTGGGGAAATCAGACTGGATTAATAATTTTGGTTTAAGAAAGAAAAGGCAATTATATGTCTTTTCTATGATTTATCAATGTTAAGTAAAATACAGGTACTTTTTTATGACATTTAGATTTGTTCTCTCATGAAGAGATTAGCTAATCTGAATTTCCTGAGCTCTGTATATTGGTTTACTGATTAAATAAGCTAGCATTACTGCTCCGGAAAATTTAAGGTTATGAAAAATGTAAATATGCATTCACTAAAATGAGTAGTTATTCAGATGAACTTTTTAGATCAACAGTAATTATGTTTTGTATCACATAAGTTTAAACATTTCCAAAATCCTTAGGTAATTAAAACTTTGAGATAATATTAAATTGAGTTAATTAATGATTAATTGTTAGATAACTAGGTAATTTATTTTTAAAAGTTGAATCCTGAAACACTGATTAATGAGAGCATAATTTTAAGTTTATATACTTTTGCTTCTTGTTTTTATATGCCATAGGATAGCTGTTCTTTTCGGTTGTGTTAATGGACGTGTTCATTTTTGCCACTTTCAGAAGGTGTAAAGGGAATGTGTGTGGCTGTAGACAGTTGTGTTATATGTACTTATGTGCTTTATTTATCTGCTAAAATGCTTGCATATGACAATTCTTAATTATCTGCCTCCAGTTCTTTCTGTGAAACAGAAGTTATCAAATTGGTTAAAAGTTACAACTAATATGAGTGGCTAAAATCATTTTAGAGGCAAGAATAACAGAGAATGCAAGGTAATGAGACGAGTCTTGTTTTGCAAAGAAAAAGAGAGTTCTAGAGTAAAGTATCACTGTGTTCCAGAATATAAAAAAGCACAGCGAAAGAGGAAACTTGAGGAAGGATAGCAAATTGGAGAAGGTTTGATGAAAGTGGATTTTATTTGCCTTGATTTATAATACGTGACCCTGAAAAGAAACTGAAATACGTTAAGACTTTGGCAAAGTACATTCAGTTTTGAAGGCTTATTCACAAGATAATTGTTTTTTAAAAACTTTACTGCCAAATATCGTGTTAATTAAAAACTAAAATTTGGCATTCAGGTAACCCGTCTCTTGGCTCCATTCGCCAAAACCTTTAGGGTTCACTACAATTGAGCTGGTGGGAATAGGACTACACATCTCCTGACACGGGGGATGTCACTTTAATTAGTGCTTGGAGGTGAAGGTGAGGCTTGTCTGTAAAGCTGAAGAGACTGAGCTTCCAGCATGTTAGTTTTCTTTGTATCCCACCTTCTATGGCAGTGGCTGGCAGAGTGGGAGCTCTGGTTAATGTTTGAATTGACTCTTTGATTCACGGTCATTTCCATTCTGAGTGGCTAGAAACACTGCTGATGGGTCTACAGCTGTTAACCTCCTTTCAGGAGTGGGTTGTTGCTTATGGCTCTGCCTGGTTCTGATGTTTCTGTGTATTTACAGGGGCCCCTCAAGATGACATAACATTGCAAAGTGGTGATAATCATATTAGCATGGTGCTAAACTGTCTTCAAATTTCTTTCACATTTTATCTTATTTTTTCATGTTTATCCAATTGCTTCTATTTTCCCCTTCAGCTGCTATAATTCCTGTATTGCTTGAAGTCACGCTTTAGGGTTACCTGGTATCTTTTGTCTTGTCTAACTGGTTCACGACTGCCCATCTGCAGCCCCCCAAACCACTAACGAGGCTGTTCTTCCTTCTTTCATTTAAATCCATTGCTGTTGTGTAGCCTACTTAATAGGATAATTTCATGTTTATTAATGCTATTTATACTCTTCCTCTGATGCTGTATTCTTAATATATTCCTTTCTGTTTAACAATACATAGTTCACTGTTGACCATTTTATGGAAGCGATGTGTATTATTAGCCTGGCTTAAGGTTTTGAATGAGTAGTTCCCTCAACCACTGTTTTTCCTTGCTTTTTCAGTATACTCTAAAATATTTATTTCTAGCCACGTAAGTTTCCTCCTGTCTGTCCCAAATGAGTAGAATAGTGCTGTGATTCCCAAATATCAGTTATTAGGTGGGTGCCCTTCTCAGTATATTAAATCACCTGAAAATCTTGTTCAGGTACGTACAAATTTCTCAGTCCTTTCCCCGGATTTACTGAATCAGATCTTTGGGGATACCATACGATTGTTTGCTGCATAACATGGTGCTTACCATTTACCCTGTAACCAAAATAAATTTTGGCTTCTACGTTTATTAGATTTTGGGTATCTCATTAACCTCCCAAATCCCAGTTTACTGATCTGTAAAATGGGAGTAATAATGTGCAGACCTCAAAGGGTTGTTATGAGGATTAAGTGAGTTAATATTTGTAGAGTGTTACAGCAGCTTCAGGCACATAGTAAGCACTATCTTTAAGTGTGTGTTAAATAGATACAGCAGAAGCTCCCCCAGACGAGTTTGACACAAGCAAGGTTTATGAACCATTGGCATGGAAAGAACCAGGCTCTGAAATGCTTGGCCCATTTCTCATTGAAGATATGAGCTCTCGTCTGCTTCCACTGTTTCTCAACAGGACTAGGGCTGGAGGCACTTTTGGTTGTCACAATAACTGGATGGTTCTGTTAACGTTGATGGGGTAGGACTAACTGGGAGCCAATTGTAAAGAGACAGACTGAGCCACAGACTCTTTTAAGAAGCCTAGACTAGCAGGTCACAGGGTGGTCTTAGCAAGCAGACAGAACTGGAAATTGCATGTGGTGGGAGCTGGGATGGATTCTGGGACCAAATAAAGAGAAGGTAAAATCAAGGGAGAAGTAATATTGTAATCTAAGTAGGTGATTTGCATCAGGAATTCTGTCAGAGGTGTCAGGGCCCGAGATTTTGGGCTGGTGTATATAAGCAGGGAGACTTCTGGGTTCTTATCACATGGGCCTTGTGGGGAGGAGGCAGAGTCTTAGCCCTCATCCGGAAGCACACCAGGCTGGTCTTGGTCCCTTAAGGGAAATGGCTGAGTCTCCAAGCACTGGGCTGGAGGTGGGAAAACTCCTTCTACCTGAAGTAAGATTGGTTCTGAAGCTTAGCTTCAGCTATGGAATTTGGAGATCAGGCACTCCTGGCTCCTGCAGCCAACATCACCTTGGAGCTCTTGTGCAGGACAGGGACTAGGGTGAGGCAAATAAGGTGCCTAGAGTGCATAGTTTAAGGATGCACTCACTCTTAGGGTCCTGTGAGTGCCTCCTTAAATTTTCCACCATAGGTACCTCATACACCTTCTCTAGTCTCAGCCTTGCTCTTGTACCAACTGGATTTGAAGACTTCCTTTGTTCGTAGTTCTGTCTTACAGTCTAGTGGTCAGTGTGGCTTGTGAATGACACCAGGGAAAGATGCTTCATATGCTGCCCATGTATCTTTACATATCCGACAGTTATGAAATGGTTGATTAAAATGATCTTATCATCTTCTATAACTTCTGTCCTGTGGGTGCCTTAGTCCACCTCTTTCCTAAAGACTAAGGACGTGCTTAAAAGTTTTGGTCTACATTATTAAAGAAGCAAAATTAGACATAACCATCTCTGTGAGTTAGATTGCAGTGAATGGCTGAGTCAGTTAAATGAAGTTATGAAATGTTTAATATCTGAAGTGTTGCAAGGAGGGATTAGGCATTTAGATCCTTTTAAAACAATCAGAAATGTGTCCATCTGATTGCATCAACATGGAAAAATAAAGTCTAAATGGTGTATTAGTGATAGTTACATCTTCAGATAATGTTTTTCTTTATAGAATGCCCTCGTTATAATACAGAGCTCTTCGTAGCTGGGTATTTTTATCCCCGTTCTGATTGTTAGCTATTAAAATTTTACAATGGTATTAATCAAAATATGTTTATGGCAACAATATAACTCTTTCATGTCTTGAATGTTTTTTCTTTGTGAATCAACTAGCCAGGAAAATGCTATTTGTTTTAGCACAGTGTAAGCAAGCAAGTTAGTTCCCTTTACCTGGGTTTGCTTCTAGGTTCTGTTGTTTGAGTGTTAAACGCATTGCTGTGCTGTGGTTATTGGCTTGCCCTTCTAAAACAAAACAAAACAAGACAACACATGGATATGTGTCTGTGGCTCCCAGTGATTTTATAGTGGAAGTTGAGTGCGCAAGACTGAGATTAAATTCTGGATGACCAAAGCCATACTTATTGCTGGTTTAATGTCATCATTATAGGTGTGGCTGCCACTATAGTTGAGCCTGTGTGGTTGAGGCCTCTTGAAACAAGGGCCACAGGATAACTTTTGCAGAAGAAGGAATGCATCTACGGAGCAGGGGAAGAGGGAGGCGGGGAAAGAGTATGAAGTTGGGCAGTTAGAACTTGGCAGACTGTGTTGTTTGGAGAACCAGGAATTATCATCATACACTGGTGCTAGTATTTGAACTAATTGTGATTTTAGTTAGAGTCAAGTGGAAATACAACTAGGTAGAGTTCCCTATGAATATAATTGGGCTTTCTTCTACAAGCTACGTGGTTTAAATAAAGTGGTTGAACTAAAGAAACTTTTATCTAGCCATGAAAATTTCTATCATGAGACTCCCAAGACCCTGAACCGTTTTTTCATTATTCAGATCAGGAATTCTTTTATTAATAAATTCTGTTTTCTTGAAAAACATAAACTATTTCATGCACTTCCTAAGCATAGTAACTTAAGCTTTATATTCCTTTTGATACACGAGGAAGGTTACATATTAAGGGAAGAACTACAAAAGATCTGGTGGGCAAAAGGGTGTCCTTACTGGGAACTAAAGGCACCTGAAGCCAGCTATCTGAAGCTGACGTACTATTTTATAGCCCTTTATTAGAGTGATAAGTTCTGTTTCTGAACTCCACAGTATCTCAGTTTTTCTTCTTTACTTTTTATGCCTAGCTGTATTTGATTCTAAAATTATAATTTCTGATTAAAAGGCCTCATCATGAATGTTTATCTGATTGCAGTTGATAAACTAAACAAAACACAACAGCATCAACAAAGATCCTATGGAATTCCATTGTTTCCTCTTCTGTATGGATAGGAAATTATTGAACACCCCAGGATAAGTAAATTCTTGTCTAAAAATGTGGAATCCTAGAGAGGAAGATCCAAGATGGCGCCGTGAGTAGTCCTCTTTGTCTCTCCCCCTTCGAGTCTACAATTATTTGGACACTTATCGCTTGGCAAAGGATATCCAGACAGCATCTCAGGACGTCTGAGATACCCACGCGACTAAACATCAGAAGGTGGACGGACTTTCCTCCGGGAGGATGTGGAAATAGGTGAAAACTCTCCGACCCCGACCGAGCAGCCTAGTACCCACAAGCGGCTTTCTTCCAACGGACGCCCCCAGAGGATCTACACACATCTAGGGCAGGAGCGAGCACACAACAGAGGAGCGATGGTGGAAACAGGTGACCAGAACCCTACCTAAACCCCCCGCAATTACTCCTAAACACAGAGGGAAACTTTGGAGTTGCACACCTGAGCCCGCGGGGAGAGTCTCTCCCCGCCATTGGCGGGGAGACCCCACCTGGTGTTCGCGGCGCCCAGAGGGTCCCAGAGAGAGTCGCTGAGGGTACGGAGGTCTCCCAGCTGCCGTTGCCCTCCCTGTGGGAGTAGGGATTGCCGGAGATCTCGGAGAGGACCGGGGCTGGGGGAAGTTTCAAAGGCCGGCTCTGCGACCCGGAGGGGAAGCGCCGGAGTTCCGCCCAGACAGCAGACAAAACTCTCTGTCTGCCAATAGCAGAGGGGCCACGCCCAGCTTTCACGGCTCCGGGAGAGGCCCGGAGAGAATCCCAGAGGGTGGGACGACCCCCAGCTGCCGTTGCCCGCCCCGTGGGACTAGGGATTGCCGGAGATCTCGGAGAGGACTGGGGCTGGGGTGAGTTCCAAAGTCCCAGCTTTGTAGCCTAGGGGGAAACCCTACAGGGTCACAGCAGCCTTAGGGAAAGCCTCTGCACAGCACCAGTAGAAGGCACCCAGCCGCCAGCCACAAGGCTGGAAGACCCCAGGGCAAAAGCAGCATAGCTAGGTGAACTAACCACAGACTGTAGAAGATGCCAATAGCTCTCCTGTGACCCATAGAGGACAAGTGAGATTTTGTGGGTGCCGACAGCAACGGAGTGACAAATATAAGTGATCCCACCCCTGGCTGCTGGAAAAGCCCATAACACCGTTGCAGACCCTAAGGAGAGAGCACATCTAGGTGGGCTGCAACAGTAGGCACCAGCAGCCTGAAGCCCCCCTGTGACGGCCCCCATGGCAGAGGAGGGAATCCAAAGGGCCACTGTGGCTACGAGGAGGGGCCCAGGCCCAGTTAGCAACTGTGGACAGGGTTCCTGGTTGGTGCAGTATAAACAGCTGCTCCCCCACCGCAGCAGCTGAAACAAGTGAAAGGAGCAACTAAACTCTATCTCCATGCGGAGGCACAAATCAACAACATCAAGCAATATGAAAAAATACATTAAATCTCCAGAACAGAAAGAAAGCAACAAATACACAGAAAACAATCCCAAAGAAAATGAGATATATAACCTAAATGATGATGACTTCAAAACAGCCATCATTAAAATTCTCAATGAGTTAAGAGAGAATTCTGACCGACAACTCAACGAGTTCAGGAGCTATGTCACAAAAGAGTTTGATACGATAAAGAAGAACCAAACAGAAATATTGGAAATGAAGAACACAATAGAGGAGATTAAGAAAAATCTAGATGCTCTGAACAGTAGGGCCGATAATATGGAGGAAAGAATTAGCAATTTGGAAGATGGCAATATAGAATTGCTGCAGGCAGAGGAGGAGAGAGAAGCAAGACTAAAAAGAAATGAAGAAACTCTCCGAGAATTATCAGACACAATTAGGAGATGCAACGTAAGGATTACAGGTATACCAGAGGGAGAAGAGAAGGAGAAAGGGGCAGAAAGCCTATTCAAAGAAATAATGGCTGAGAACTTCCCAAATCTGGTGAGAGAGATGGATCTTCAGGTGACAGAAGCCAATAGATCTCCAAACTTTATCAATGCAAGAAGACCAACTCCACGGCATATAGTAGTGAAGCTAGCAAAAGTCAACGACAAGGAGAAAATACTAAGGACAGCCAGGCAAAAGAAACTAACCTACAAAGGAACCCCCATCAGGCTATCAGCAGATTTCTCAGCAGAAACTTTACAGGCTAGAAGAGAGTGGAATGATATATTCAAAAATCTGAAGGACAAAAATCTACAGCCGAGAATTCTCTACCCAGTGAAAATATCCTTCAAATACGATGGAGAAATAAAAACTTTCCCAGATAAACAAAAATTAAGGGAGTTCATTGCCACAAACCTCCTCTTCAGGAAATCCTCAGGAAAACCCTCATTCCTGAAAAATCCAAAAAAGGAAAGGGGCTACAAAACCAAGAGCAGAGGAGATAAGTAGAAGGACAACAACAGAGAGTAGCAGCTCTACATCAGAACAGATTAAACCATGGGACGAGAAACAAAGGAAACTGAAGAAAACCGGAAAACAAGACACAAAATGGGAGTGGTAGGCCCCCACGTCTCAATAATCACTCTAAATGTAAATGGATTGAACTCCCCAATCAAAAGACACAGAGTGGCAGGATGGATCAAAGAACAAGATCCAACAATATGCTGCCTCCAGGAAACACACCTCAGCCCCAAAGACAAACACAGACTCAGAGTGAAGGGATGGAGAACAATACTCCAAGCTAATAATGAACAAAAGAAAGCAGGTGTCGCTATACTAATATCAGACAAGGTAGATTTCAAAGCAAAACAGATAAAGAAAGATAAAGAGGGACAGTATATAATGATAAAAGGGACTCTCCACCAAGAAGACATAACACTTATAAATATATATGCACCCAACACAGGAGCACCAAAATTTGTAAAGCAACTCTTAATAGAACTAAAAGAAGACATCAACAACAATACAATAATAGTAGGGGACCTCAACACACCATTAACACCAATGGACAGAACATCCAGACAGAAAATCAACAAGGAAATAATAGAATTAAATGAAAAATTGGACCAGATGGACTTAATAGATATATATAGAACACTTCATCCAAAAACAGCAGGTTACACATTCTTCTCAAGTGCACATGGAACATTCTCAAGGATTGACCATATTTTGGGAACCAAAGCAAACATCAATAAATACAAGAGAGTTGAAATAATATCAAGCATCTTTTCTGATCAAAATGCTATTAAACTAGAAATCAACTACAAGAAAAAAGCAGAGAAAGGTGCAAAAATGTTGAGACTAAACAACACGCTTCTCAACAAACAATGGATCATTGAAGAAATTAAAGAAGAAATCAAATTTTATCTGGAGACTAATGAAAATGAGAACACGACATACCAAACCATTTGGGATGCAGCAAAAGCAGTCCTAAGAGGGAAATTCATCGCAATACAGGCTCACCTCACTAAACAAGAAAAAGCTCACATAAGCAACCTCAAATGACACCTAACAGAACTAGAAAAAGAAGAACAAACAAAGCCCAGAGTCAGTAGAAGGAGGGAAATAATAAAAATAAGAGCAGAAATAAACGATATTGAAACAAAAAAGACAATAGAAAGGATCAATGAAACAAAGAGTTGGTTCTTCGAAAGAATTAACAAAATTGACAAACCCCTCTCCAGACTCACCAAGAAAAGAAGAGAGAAATCGCAAATTAATAAAATTAGGAATGACAGAGGAGAAATCACAACAGATACCAATGAAATACAAGAGATCATAAGAGAATACTATGAAAAACTATATGCCAACAAATTGAAGAACCGGGAAGAAATGGACAAATTCCTAGACTCCTACAATCTCCCCAAACTGAATCAGGAAGAAATGGAGAATCTGAATAGGCCAATCACAAGTAAGGAAATAGAAACGGTAATCAAAAACCTCCCCAAAAATAAGAGTCCAGGACCAGACGGCTTCTCTGGAGAATTCTACCAAACATTCAAAGAAGACTTAATACCTATTCTCCTCAAACTGTTCCAGAAAATTGAGAAAGATGGAGAACTCCCTAACACATTCTATGAAGCCAACATCACCCTGATCCCCAAACCTGACAAGGACAACACAAAGAAGGAGAACTACAGGCTGATATCACTGATGAACATAGATGCAAAAATCCTCAACAAAATTTTGGCAAACCGAATACAGCAATACATCAAAAAGATTATACACCATGATCAAGTGGGATTTATACCAGGGACACAGGGATGGTTCAACATCCGCAAGTCAATCAACGTGATACACTACATCAACAAAATGAAAAACAAAAACCACATGATCATCTCAATAGATGCAGAGAAAGCATTCGACAAGATCCAACACCCATTTATGACAAAAACCCTCAGTAAAATGGGTATAGAAGGAAAGTACCTCAACATAATAAAGGCCATATATGATAGACCCACAGCCAACATCATACTCAATGGACAAAAACTGAAAGCCATCCCTCTGAGGACAGGAACAAGACAAGGGTGCCCACTTTCACCACTCCTATTCAACATAGTACTGGAGGTGCTGGCCAGAGCAATTCGGCAGGAAAAAGAAATGAAAGGAATCTAAATAGGTAACGAAGAAGTAAAACTCTCATTGTTTGCAGACGACATGATCTTATATATAGAAAACCCCAAAGAATCCACAGAAAAACTATTAGAAATAATCAACAACTACAGCAAAGTAGCAGGGTATAAAATTAACGTGCATAAATCAGTAGCATTTCTATACACTAACAATGAACTAACAGAAAAAGAACTCAAGAACTCAATCCCATTCACAATCGCAACGAAAAGAATAAAATACCTTGGGATAAACTTAACCAAGGAAGTGAAGGATCTATACAATGAAAACTACAAGACTTTCTTGAAAGAAATTGACGATGACATAAAGAGATGGAAAGACATTCCTTGCACATGGATTGGAAGAATAAACATAGTTAAAATGTCCATACTACCTAAAGCAATATACAGATTCAATCTATCCCAATCAGAATCCCAAGAACATTCTTCACAGATATTGAACAAACAATCCTAAAATTCATATGGGGCAACAAAAGACCGCGAATTGCTAAAGCAATCCTGAGCAAGAAAAACAAAGCCGGCGGAATCACAATCCCTGATTTCAAAACATACTACAAAGCTACAGTGATCAAAACAGCATGGTACTGGTACAAAAACAGGTCCACAGATCAATGGAACAGAATTGAAAGCCCAGAGATAAAACCACACATCTATGGACAGCTAATCTTCGACAAAGGAGCAGAGGGCCTACAATGGAGAAAAGAAAGTCTCTTCAACAAATGGTGCTGGGAAAACTGGACAGCTACATGCAAAAGATTGAAAATTGACCATTCTTTTTCACCACACACAAAAATAAACTCAAAATGGATCAAAGACCTAAAGATTAGGCCTGAGACAATAAGTCTTTTGGAAGAGAATATAGGCAGTACACTCTTTGACATCAGTTTCAAAAGAATCTTTTCGGACACTGTAACTCCTCACTTGAGGGAAACAATAGAAAGAATAAACAAATGGGACTTCATCAGACTAAAGAGCTTCTTCAAGGCAAGGGAAAACAGAATTGAAACAAAAAAACAGCTCACTAATTGGGAAAAAATATTTACAAGCCACTTATCCGACAAAGGGTTAATCTCCATAATATACAAAGAACTCACACTGCTTAACAACAACAAAAAAACAACCCGATCAAAAAATGGGCAGAGGACATGAACAGACATTTCTCAAAAGAAGATATGAATATGGCCAATAGACACATGAAAAGATGTTCATCATCGCTAATCATCAGGGAAATGCAAATCAAAACTACACTAAGATATCACCTTACACCCGTTAGATTGGCAAAAACATCCAAAACCAAGAGCGACAAATGTTGGAGAGGTTGTGGAGAAAAAGGAACCCTCATACACTGTTGGTGGGAATGCAAACTGATACAGCCACTATGGAAAACAGTATGGAGATTTCTCAAAAAGTTAAAAATAGAAATACCCTATGACCCAGCCATCCCATTACTGGGTATCTATCCTAAGAACCTGATATCAGAAATCTCAAGAGTCCGTTGCACCCCTATGTTCATCGCAGCATTATTTACAATAGCCAAGACGTGGAACCAGCCTACATGCCCAGAAACTGATGATTGGATAAAAAAGATGTGGTATATATACACAATGGAATACTACTCAGCCATAAAAAAAGACAAAATCGGCCCATTCACAACAACATGGATGGACCTCGAGGGTATTATGTTAAGCGAAATAAACCAGTCAGAGAAAGACGAACTCTATATGACTCCACTCATAGGTGGAAATTAGCATATTGATAAGGAGATCTGATCGGTGGTTACCAGGGAAAAGGGGGGGTGGGGGGAGGGCACAGAGGGGGAAGTGGTGTACCCACAACATGACTAACAAAAATGTACAACTGAAATCTCACAAGGTTGTAATCTATCATAACATTAATAAAAAAAAAAGATTTTATATAAAAAAAAAATGTGGAATCCTAGTTTCTAAGTTTGAGATCGTTCTGATTCACTGTCTAATTTACTGGATAGTTCTAATTTATTGAGCAAGTTTCATGAGCTCTGTGCCTCAATTTCCTCATCTACAAATAAGGATAATAATAAGCACCTGCATTATAGGACTGTTGTGAAGCTCCCTAAAGGATTACTTAAATACGGCTAGGATCAAATGAAGAAACATAAACTAACACTGAAACTCCCTTGGATATGGAATGCTCAAACAGAAGTTATTAATAAACTTTCCAGGAATTAGAATTTTAAAAGCTCTTTTATAGTCAAAGACCCAGTTCATCTCTAAGGACATAGTCTTACATATGCAGCCCAGAAAGACAGCTTTTACAATACATGTCTCTCAAGCCTCATGGAAGCAAAGAACCTCCAAGTTAAAACGTGACCCCCAATTCAATTCATGACCGTAGGGTTTTAACTTAACCTCACTAATGTTATATATAGTCTCAGAATAAAAATACCGACATTGCTACCAACAATATGATTTCTTTTTGCTTTTGGAGAATATCTCACTAAATGCATACAGTTAAATTACTGTGCTTTAACGTAATTTCTCTTGACAGGTTTTAGATATTGCTTTTTAAAATTTTGTTTTATACGTACGTAAAAATTTACATGGTCTCAAAATAAGTATACCAAAAAGGGTGTATTCAGGGAAGTTTAGCTCCTATTTTTGCTTATTCTACTCTATTTCCCACCCTCCCTCTATAGACAGTTGTCAAATTTTTTTCCTTTTTTCTCTTTTCTGCTTTATATCCCAACCCCCCCACCCCCACCCCCACCCCCACCCCCATCCCCGTACATAGTTATATATCTTAGTTGCAGGTCCTTCTAGTTGTGGCACATGGGACACCGCCTCAACGTGGCCTGACAAGCGGTGCCATGTCCACGCCCAGGATCCGAACCCTGGGCCGCCACAGCGGAGTGCGCGAACTTAACCACTCAGCCACGGAGCCGGCCCCCTTCTTTTTTAAAAGTAAAGCACAATTTCACACTTTTTAGCGTCCTGTCCACTGAGTTTTAACAAATGCATACAATCGTACAACCATTCAATCAGGGTGTGCGAAAGTGCCTCTACCCTAGTGAATTCCCTGTGCTTCACCCCCGGCTTCTGGCCACTACTTGTCTGTTTTTAGTCCCTATAGTTTTGCCTTTTCCAGAATGTCATAAAAATGAAATTGTACATGTAAAGTCTTTTGAGTCTGGCTTTTTTCACTTAGAAATATATATTTAAGATTCACTCGTGATGTTGAGCACATCAGTAAAATGTTCTTTTTGTAAGTTGTTCAGTATTATTCTATTGTGTGAATGTAACAGAGCTTGTTTATATATTCCCTAGTTGAGAGTTATCTGAGTTATTTCCAGTTTTAGGGGATGGCAGATAAAGCCTCTGTAAACATTCATGAAAGGGTTTTTGTGTGAATATAAGTTTCCTTTCACTTGGGTAAATATTGAGTTGTGGGATTGCTAGGTTATATGGTAACTGTATGTTGAATTTTATCAGAAAGTGTTTTCCAAAATGGCTCTAATATTTTACGTTCCTACCAGCAATGTATGAGAGTCCCAATTGCTCAGCATCCTTATCAGCAATCAGTATTATTCTTTATTTTAGCCATTTATTATTTATTTATTGCCATTTATTATTCTTTATTTTAGTCATTCTAATAGGTGTGTAATGGTATCCTATTGTGGTTTAATTTGCATTTCTCTAATGACTAGTGATGTCAAACATTTTTTTTTCCATATGTTTATTTGTCATCTGTATATCTTCTTTGGTGATTGCCTGTTCAGATCTTTGGCCTATTTTATATGGGGCCTGTATGTTTTCTTATTGTTGAATTTTGAGTGTTCTTTATACATTCTGAATACAAGTCGTATGTCAAATATGTGATTTGCAAATAGATTCTCCCAGTCTATGACTTGTCTTGTTTCTTATTGGGGTCATAAAAGTTTATAACATTGTGAAATTTCAGTTGTACATTATTGTTTGTCAATCACCATAAAAATATGCCCCTTCACCCCTTATGCCCACCTCCTAATTCCCTTCCCCCTGGTAACCACTAAATTGTTCTCTTTGTCTGTATGTTTGCTTATCTTCCACATAGGAGTGAAACTGTACAGTGTTTGTCTTTCTCTGTCCGGCTTATTTCGCTTAACATAATACCCTCAAGGTCCATCCAGGTTGTTGTGAACGGGGCAATTTTGTCTTTTTAATGGCTGAGTAGTATTCCATTGTATATATATACCACATCTTCTTTATCCAATCATCAGTCAGTGGGTACTTGGGTTGCTTCCACGTCTTAGGTATTGTGAATAGTGCTGCAGTGAACATAAGGATGCATAGTTCTCTTTGTATTGTCAATTTCAAGTTCTTTGGGTGAATACCCAGTGGTGGGATAGCTGGGTCATATGCTATTTCTACTTTTAATTTTCTGAGGAATCTCCATACTGTTTTCCATAGTGTCTGCACTGGTTTGCATTCCTACCAGCAGTGTATGAGAGTTCCCTTTTCTCCACACCCTCTCCAACATTTGTTAGTTTTTGTCTTGGTGATTATTAGGACTTGTCTTTTTATTCTTAATAATGTCTTTCAAAAAGCAGAAGTTTTTAATTTTAATGAAGTCCAATTTATTTGTTTTTTTTCTAGAAGTGTAATAGTTTTAGATTTTACATGTAGCCCTATAAACCATTTTGAGTTAATTTTTGTTATGGGAGTGAGGTATGGATCGAACTTCATTTTCTTGCATATGGAAATCCAAATGTTCCAGTACCATTTGTTGAAAACTCTGTATATTCCACTGAATTGCCTTCAAACCCTTGTGAAAAATCAGTTGTTTGTATATGTGTGAATCTGTTACTGGACTCTTAATTCTGTTCTGTTGATCTAAATATCTGTACTGTCCCCAGTACCACACTGTCTTGATTACTGTAGCTCTATTGCAAGACTTGAAATCAGATAGGATGAATTCTCCAATTTTGTTCCTCTTTATCAAAATTATCTTGGCTATTGTAATTTCTTTGCTTTTCCATATAAATTTTAGAACCAGCTTGTTGATCTCTACCAAAAATCTTACTGGAATTTTGATTAGAATTGCATTGAATCTATAGATCATGATCAATGTTAAGAACTGACTTATTAACAGTATTGAGTCTTCAAATCCATGAACACAGTATATCTTTCAGGTATTTTTTATATTTATGTCATTACTGTTTTCTGCTTTTCCATATAAGTATCTTGCACCTATTTGGCAATACATATCTTCGCACCTATTTATACCTAGATATTTTATGTTTTTTGGTGCTATTGTAAATGGCAGTTTTTTGGTTGTTATTTTACTTTACAATTGATCACTGCTAGTTTATAGAAAATGTATAAATTTCTAGTGTATAGAATATGATTGATTTTTGTAGATTGATCTTGTGTCTTGTGACCTTATTAAACTCACTTATTAGTTCTAGTAACATTTTGTAGATACTTTCTATGTAGAAAGTTATGTTGACTGTAAGCAGATAGTTTTATTTTTTATTTTTTTGTCTTACTGCACTGTCTAGAACCTCCATTATGGTACTAACTACGAGTAGTGAGAACACACACCTTTACCTTATTCTTAATCTTAGGGAGAAAGTGATCAGTAATTCACCATTAAGTATGACATTAACTATAGGGATTTTTGTAGATGTCGTTTATTAGATGGCAAAAGCTGACAGTTTGTTGAATTGATATTGAATTTTATTTTTATTTATTTATTTATATATTTTTTGCTAAGGAAGATTAGCCCTGAGCTAACATCTGCTGCCAATCCTTCTCTTTTTGCTGAGGAAGACTGGCTCTAAGCTAACATCCATGCCCATCCTCTACTTTTTTATATGTGGGATGCCTGCCACAGCATGGCTTGATGAGCAGTGTGTAGGTCTGCACCCAGGATCCAAAGGGGCAAACCCCAGGCCACCAAAGCAGAACATGCAAACTTAACTGCTGCACCACCAAGCCAGCCCCTTCCTCTTTTTTTTTCGCTTGAGGAAGATTAGCCCTGAGCTAACAGCTGTGCCAGTCTTCCTCTATTTTGTATGTGGGTCGCCACCACAGCATGGCTGATAAGTGGTATAGGTCTGCGCCTGGGATCCAAACCTACAAACCTGGGCTGCCAAAGCAGAGCGTGCCAAACTTTACCACTGCGCCACGGGGCCAGCCCTGTGGATATTGAATTTTATCAGATACTTTCTTCCTTAGTCTGTTGATGTGATCGATTAACTTGATTGCTTTCTGAATGATGACCCAGACTTATATTCCTGGGATAAACTCCACTTGGATATGATGTGTTACCTTTTAATATTTTTTTGGATTCAATTTGCTAGTATTTTGTTGAGAATTTTTACATCCAGGTTCATGAGAGCTGCTGGTCTGCAGCTTTATTTTCTTGCAGTGTATGTTTTCTGATTTTGATGTTAGAGTGATGCTGGCTGGCCTCATAAAATCAGTTGGGAAGTGTTCCTTCCTTTCTATATTTTGGGAGCGTTTGTGAATTAATATTATTTCTTCTATTAATATCACGTAGAATTTGCCAGTGAAGTCATCTGTGTCTGGAGTTTTCTTTGTTGCATGGTTTTTAAAGAAACATTACTTCGATTTCTTTAACAGATATAGCACTGTTCAGGTTGTGTGTGTCTCTTCTCGAGCTTTGTCTGTGTCTTCAAGGAGACTGTCCCTCTCCCAGACCTGCGCCATGAGGAAGGCTTGCTCGGACCTCTCGCCTCACCTCATTGTGCGTGTCAGTGGTTGCAAATTCTGCTCATATTTATGGCTCCCAGACGTTCTGTACTCTCACACTAGTGCACATTTGACTCTTAGCAATTCATCGAAAAATTTAGCTGAGTTCTTCCTCCCCGCTTCTCTGGTGTCTGGTGGGCTGTGTCCCGGATAAGTGCTTGTGTTCTGACTCTCAGTGAAGGCTCCTGACTTGCCTTATATTTTGGCTTAGTTAGTTGCCCTGTGAACTCAGTTCTCCAATGCATTCAAGAAAAGTTGTGATTTTCCAGATCCTCCATTTGTTGTTGTTGTTGTAAGTGGGAGAATGACTTTCTGTCGGCCTTTCTACAACCTAAATGGAAGCTTGAAGTCTAATAATCATTTTTTAAAATTCTCTCTAATTTTTTCTTATGAGCAAATGTTTACGTATATATTCATATCCTCCTCTTTCTTTTATGTAAATTACGACATACTATACATACTCTCTTCCACTTTGATTTTCTTATCTAATATTTGTATCCTGGAGATCATTTCACAGTCGTGTATAGCGATGTTCTTCGTTTGTTTTTATAGCTGCCCAGTACGCCGTCATGTGTTGGACCATAGTTGCTTCAGTCAGCTTTCTATTTGGGGACATTTGGGTTGTTTCCATTCTTTTGCTTTTACACGTAGTGCTGCATACATCATTACTTATTATTCTTTGTCCTACACTTCACTTCTGACCTTTAATCCCTCTTCATATGTTTAATACAACATTTATCTTTTGCAATTAATATGGCTATGTTCTGTGGTGCTCTGCACCCAGAATCCCACTCATTTCTTCTTTTTTTTTTAAAGATTTTATTTTTTCCTTTTTCTCCCCAAAGCCCCCCGGTACATAGTTGTGTATTCTTCGTTGTGGGTTCTTCTAGTTGTGGCATGTGGGACGCTGCCTCAGCGTGGTCTGATGAGCAGTGCCATGTCCGCGCCCAGGATTCGAACCAACGAAACACTGGGCCGCCTGCAGCGGAGCGCGCGAACTTAACCACTCGGCCACGGGGCCAGCCCCCCACCTCATTTCTTCTTGATGAGTTTGATGCCTGTGCCAGAAGTTCCTATTCTTTTACAGTTCACAGCACCCTTAGCATCTCCATAATTTTTTTATTTGTCCTTGAAGCCAGAAAAACTCCCAAAACCAACAAACAAAAACCCCAACAGTTCCTTTCAGTAAGTAGTTAGATCCAAACAACTTAACAACTATTTGTATTTTAACAACTTAGTGGCCACTTGAAAAAAAAATAATCCATGTAAATTGACCTAGAAAATAACATTTTAATTTTATTCTTGAATAAACACAATTACTAATGGGATGTGTATGCCTGTTGGGCACTGTAGAACTTCTCAAACCTTGGGATCAGATTGGACACCACCACCCTCATTTCCTGTTCCTTATTGATTTTCACAAGGTGCTTGTTCTTTATCCCAGCAACCACCAAAAACACAACTTTGCAAAGAGATGACATCATCAAAAGAAATATAGTGCAATCTAATGTTGAAACTATGAATACCTTGAGCAACTAGTTCAAGCCATGTCCAACAGATGTCACGTATTACTATTTTTTCCCTCAAAAATTTAAAACATCCCCTGGTGCCCCGTGAGTTCTGTCTGACACCCCAGGGCACCTTAGTGCACAGTTCTGGAATCCCTGGTCTTGCCATCTTGCTGCTGTAATCATCATAGACAATTGAAATATTCATGACCTATCAATACCTTCAGTTCCAGGTTAGCCTTCTTCGAATTTAAGAACCACATTCTTCTTTCTGAGAACATCAAAATAGTCACATTTTTTCTCACTTCCTATTATCATTCTTCTACTATTTTGTTCCCCAAAGACCTAACTCTGCTCTATTAGGATAGAAAATCACCTACCACCTTGTTACGTCCTTACCTATGTGATCACTGTCTCAGTCCACTGGAAAACAGTAATTTCTTTCTCTCTATTGACAATTCTCTAAACTTCTGAACTCAATAGTTAGACAAGTGAAAATAATTATTAATACCTTGTTCTTTATCACCAACATGAGATCACTGAATGCAGAATCGGGAGGAAATGTGCAGTCACGCACTATTGATGTAAAAACCTGAAGAGCATAGATAATCGTAAAATATAGTAAAAAAAATTAGCACGTGATGAGTTTTTAGTATTCACTTTGTTTTAAATATAATTTATTTAATTGGAAATTTATATGTTAATTTATAATAGTGGTCACGTTTAACAACCAGCTTATAAAATTCCTGAAAATTTAACAATCAGCCAGTTTGAGCTGGCTCTAGCCATCACGCTTCCTAAGGCTGAATTTTCAGTTATAGAATTAAGGGTCAAAGGGCATGGGGAATTTTTGGCTCATGTTCATTTTGTCGGGTTGTTGGTATGTTTTACATTTTACTTTGTGATTATTCTTGCTCTTGCCTTGATTTCTATTTCAATCTTTGATTGCCCATTGGAGCTTGAAATTGACCATTGTTGGAGTGTGTACACCATAAAAATTGGCAAATCAGGGTTTCTTCCACTCCACCTTGCCCTCACCCCACAGAAGGCAGTTGCTAAACATTATTAGCATAGCAGTGTACTGTTTAGAATACAATTTAAAAGTGAAATAAAAGCTATGTGTAAAGAAATGTTCATAACAGAGTTATTATTAATTGCAAAAAACTGAAAATACTTTAAATGTTAAATTGCAGATCAGGGCTGGTTAATAATTTATGGCTTTATCTCTGTGAAATACTATGCAGTCATTATACTAAAAATAAGATATCTAGACACATGGAATAGTGTGGAGATATAAAATGTCTCTGTTGAGTGAAATTATTACAATTATGTGAAAATTATTTATATAAAGGGATAAAAATTGGAAAATGTTACAGAAAAACTTAAAAAGTTGTTTAGGTGAGAGAACATTACATCCAGAAGTTATTTTAGTTTTAATAATTACTCATTTAGTTTTATATATTTAACACAACATAGCTTTTTAAACTCCAAGTGAAGTCTTTTGTATTTATATCTTGTTATAATGCTATTTTGAAGAGATGAATTGTGGGAATAAGAAAAGTTTAGTGATCTTGGAAAAAACAGTGGATAATGATCCTGGAAACTAAAATGCCAATACTACTACTAATATATTCATAAATAGTCAAATAGCATTAAAAAAGTCAATGTGATTCTGAGCATGTATACAAGACTTTATGGAGAAGATAGGCATTGATTTGGGCTTTGAAGAACTGGGGAAATTTCAGAAAGGTGGAATGAGAAAATGTAATAAGTAAAATGCTATTTTAAAACTATCAGCTTCAAGGTAAATTATAAAAATTATTGTCAATATTCATGGTATTGTAGTGAACACAAAGGAAACAAAGAAACAATAACAAATGGATATAGAATACTTTATTCTGAACTTTATTTCATCAATTCCATGTGAAGCTGCTATTTACAGGCATCATAATTTATTTCTGCATGGTGGAACTAGTAATTGTCACACTGCTAGGTCTATTAGAAGGAAATATGTTTTTTGGTTCAGTAAATTCAATTCCACAAGCATTTATTAAGCACTTATCTGAGCAAAGCACTATAGAATCATCCATGTACAAGCAATTAAAATTTAACTGGTTCAGAAGATATTTGCCACATCATTTCACTGTAAAAAGAGCTAACCGATACCATATCCCTTCTTGACCTTCTTATAGAAGTGCCTCAATTTAGAGGTTTAAGATTAAAATACAAATAATATCACCCACAGTGGGTTTCTGAATTTTCATTTTCAAGCTGGGTTTAGAGAAAAGGCATTATTAAAAAATAATAGCTTGCCTTTCTAGAATGTTTTACTATACATTAACATCTACTAATTTATTGGATCCTCAGGACAACCCATTAAAATTGACTGGACAGATATCATTTTTATTTTGTATGTCAGGAAACTGAGGCTGAGAGTTAAAGGATTTTCCATGAGCTTTCTACTGTTGATTGTTTAGAAACCACACCTTGAACACAAGATCTTCAGAAGAAAAATCAAGTGTTTTTCAACTGTACAATAAAAGTAGCCATGCTATCATGTTATCCAGTGAGGAATTTAGTTTACAGACACTTTTCCATTGTTTCTGGATAAGTTGAAGAAAAAGAAATGTGTATTTGTAGGACACTTTCTAGTTTACAAGTATTTTAGCATATGCCATTTCATTTAATCTTCAGTAATCCTGTGAGTAGGGTATTCTTTTGCTTGTTTTATAGCTGAGGAATCTGCAGCTCAAAGAAATTTAATGACTCATTGAAGACCATACTGCAAGGAAATAAGAGGGTCAAGTCTTTTATTTTCCTCTGGAAGAATTATTTATTTTTATTTGCAAATGTCCATATTCAGGGCGTACAATTATGCATTCTAATGATGTATTCTTATTAGCAAGACTAAAGTCATAATGCAAACATAATATTTTAAGAGAGAGAGAATGTACACATTGGTAGAAGAGCATGTTCATACAGCCCTAAGTTAGCAGATGGGAAAGCAGTGACTGGAGTAGCACCGCGTCTGGCAACATGGCATAGGAAATGAAGAGAGCTGTGCTACGGAAACACCTAGATTTGCATCTGACATCACTGTGGACGTTCTTGCTGAGTGAACGTGGACAAATTACTTAATCTCTTTAAGCCTAGATTTTCTCCTCTGGAAAATGGGCATATTAGCTCCTACTTAATAGTGTTTTTGGAAGCATCAAAAATATCCTGAAAAACCCGGCGCTGAATAGTCACTCAATTATTATCAACATGCTGTTAGAACCATGCTTTGATTCATTTTTTGTGTAAAATTTTAAGAAATAATTTATATACTTAACACTTAGAATACTTAACATTTTATTTTTTTAATATTTTTTTCTGCCTTATCTCCCTAAATCCCCCCCTGTACCTAGTTGTATATCTTAGTTGCAGGTCCTTCTAGTTGTGGCATGTGGGACGCCGCCTCAACGTGGCTTGACGAGTGGTGCCATGACTGCACCCAGGATCTGAACTGGCGAAACCCTGAGCCGCCGCAGGGGAGTGTGAGAACTTAACCACTCGGCCACGGGGCCGGCCCCTTAACATTTTAATTAACATGTTCTAAGCACATATGAATGTATATACACACACAATTATACAGTATATAAATTAGATAGTTGTAGATAGTTTTCACACATTATTTTATATTCAGCCTTTTAAAAAATGAAATGATTTTAATATAAACTTTTCGTGTACCAACAATGTCCATATATAGATGTAGTGCATATAATTATTGTTTTTTTTGCTTATATACCTGCCACCAGATTGTCATATCACAGTTTCCTTAATCATTTTAGGCATGTTTCGCTTTTATGAACCATACTGCTTTATCATTTATGGGATTATTGACTACTATACACCTACATATGGGGCACAGTATAGCAATATACCCTATGAGAATTTTAGACTTGAGCTTGAATTCCAGACCAGTTTTTTACTGGCTTTGGGATCTTGGATAATTTATTAATTTCTCTAGAATCAGTGTCCTCAAAAATAAAATGGGAATAATAGCATCTATTTCAGTCTCAAAACAAACAATAAAGTTCTATACCCCTGCTGAAGGTATGCTAGGTGTTAAAGAGAAATAAAAATAGTAAGAGACCATAGTCTTTTACTCTTAGTAAGTAGCATTGAGTGAAAATACTGAACTGCCAAGAAGGGAACAGCGCAACATAGTCCAGTCTCTGGGGGATGAAATTTAGAGGGAAGAGAAATGGAATAAGAGATCTTTTAAGGCTCAAACACTGCTTTATATCTCTGTCCCCTGCTAATAAAGCAAACTTTCTGAGTGTTGCTATTGGTTGTGGTTTCTGGGCTCTGCAGGTTAGGTAAGCACTAGGCAGACTGGAGGTGGTCTGCTACACTTGTGGGGTACCTATTGGTGGTTATGTCATCCAGCTGCCCTCTGTGCTGTCCATTCGGTGCCTGCCTTGGGGTAGTGGCGTAGTGCTTTTCTCCTGCTATGTACTTGACGTTCCTCCATGAAGACTGTGCTCCCTAATCAGGTCTAAACCAGAGTAAACAGGTAGCCAGACCAAGATTTGTCAGAGGTAAAAACTGAGTAATTGCTAGTTGTAGGGCCTGGGCCTTGCTTGCCCAGCAGAAACCCCCAGGCCCATTGCAACCGCGTGTCCTCCTGGCTCCCTTCTGGGTAGGCAGCCCAGCTACCGGGATTTGGGCCTGGCCAGCCTGGATCCTCCCTTATTGCACGAGAATAGCGCATCTTACGGCGACACAGATCCCCTCCATGTGAGCTACTGTTCCTGGGAACGCTGGTCTACCAGGGACAGCCCTTTGGCAAGCATGCAGCCTTTGTTCCTCTGCCTACTTAAGCAAGCTTCTCTTCGGGGGAGGTTGTGGGTGCACACTTCTGTCCAGCCGGCCGCCACTGGACACGCTCTTGTAAATAGGACTCGATAAACCTATATGTCTCGTTCGCAGTCTTCGGGTCGTCATTTCTTCAGTCTCTCGGCAAGATATCCTTCCGCCCTAGGCCAGCTGGGCTTGTGGCCTTACACTAATGTTTTCAGATTTATTAAAGAGAGACATCACGTGATAGGTTGGATTGATCCTTATCTTATTTGCTTTCTTAGCCAAATTAGACATTTTTGACTATCCGTATCCAATCTCTAAATGTTGGAATTAATTAGGACTTAGTTATAGGCCTTCTTGTTTCCCTAACTTACACCCTGGTCTTGAGCGACTTCATCCATTCCTGTGACTTTTAATCTGTCTAAATGCCAACTGCTCAACTTGATCCTGACCACAGCTCTCTTCTGAGACTTCGACCTGTACATCCAAATGCTCATTTTATATCTTGGCATAAATGTCTTACATGTATCTCAGAGTTAACATATCCCATATGCTCATCTGTCTATCTATCTATCTATCTATCAAAATCCTTCCGCAGTAGTGGTTAAGAACATGGTCTTGACTTATATCCCATACCACTCACTAGCTGAGTGAGTTTGGGGAAATCACCAAACCATTTGGAACTTCAGTTTTCTCAACTGTAGAATGGAGGTAAAAGTAGTCTTACTTCAAAGTTGGGTGAGGACTGAAGGCGATAATTCATTTAAAGCACTGAGCATGGTAACTAGAAAATGGTTGTCATTGCTAACTATCATTATTTTTATTGTTGTTGTTGCTTGCTGAAAACCATTTAATGGCTTCTGATAAATTAAGAAATCCTTTAGATGGCTACAAAGTCCCACCTACAGCTGTAGACTAACTTCCACCACTCATTTCCTTCCTTATACTCTTGTTTAACTTGTCTTTTTCTTACAACGAACCAACCTGGATAGTACCCCAAGGCCTTCACACATCTGGCCCAGGATACTCTTTCATTCTTTTTGGTGTTAACTCCTATTCTTTCTTCAGGTTTTCATTTAACTGTTAGATCCAGAGAGGTTTTTTGTGACCTTCTGATTTACTTTTATTTACTTTTATTTTTATTTTTTGTGAGGAAGGTTGGCCTTGAGCTAACATCTGTGCCAATCTTCCTCTGTTTTGTGTGGGATGCTGCCACAGCGTGGCTCAACAAGCAGTGCTAAGTCAGTGCCCTGATCTGAACCTGTGAACCCTGGGCACCAAAGCAGAGCATGCCAACTTAACCACTACACCACCGGGCTGGCCCCCTGACCTTCTGATTTAAATTAGGCCCCGTTTCTTCTTTCTCATCTATAGCACTTGGTAATTGTGCATTTATTTGTGGGATTACTTGCTTAGCTTATGTCCATGAGGGCAGAGACTCTGACTATTGTCAGGCAACTATGTCACTATTAAATATTTACCAGAAGTATGGGTGAATAGTTTTAGTTCCTAACCAACCAGAATGTTATACTTGTAGCTCTGGGGATTTGGAAAAAAGGCATGTTGATGGGGAAAGAAGGCATATATTAAAAAAAAAAATTCTCCAGAGAGAACCTGGAGCTTCTAAAACAAATTATTAGGATGTATTTTTAAATAATCAACCAAAACATTTTCAGGTACAGTTGAATAGATTTGATACACCAATGTGACTTCTAGGAAAATATAACCTAAATTTTAAAGGTAATTTACAGTTTTCTTTAAAAAATTCTGTGTTGCGATAATTAATGTATTTGAATAAAACAGTAAATATAAGGGATGAAAAAAACCATAAGGAATGGAATAGTCCACACAGGTACAAACATATTTGTCATTTTTTTTGTGCAACTGGAAAGCAGTTGAATTCTGGTGTTTCACTACTTAATAGCAAAGGATCTTGTGTATCTGCTAAGATTTCAGGGTCTTTTCTGAGTGTGGAGAGAGTTAGATAATATAATTTTGTCAGATAGTTCTATTATTCTTTGGAATTACTGGTTTTTCTAATTTAAATTAAGTTGTATAACAAACCAAAAGGTAATAGGGATGATGTTGTTAGAATAGAAAAAGATTTATTTATAATCTCTACTTTTAAGATCAATTGTCTGTTATAATCTATTGTTGTTACTAAATGAAATAGTTGGAAATGTAGTGTTAATTTTTCTACTTGGTAACCAAAATATGATGAAACTCTTAAGCAACGATATAATGAACTCTCATGTATCTACTCCAGTGAAACAAAAGCAGTCAGGGATGATTAATCCAACTGCACGTTTAAAGGTATGTGCTTTTGTTCCTGGCATTTGAACATAGGTATGTGAATAACAATGGCTGAATTTATTGGGAACTTATCACTGTAGTCCAGGCACTGATTTCAGAACTTTACATATTTTAACTCACTTAATCCTTATAACAACACTATAAGGGGTGAGTGCAATTAGTATCCTCTCATTTTACAGACAAGGTCACAGAGGGGTTGTTAACTTGCTGACACTATGCGGTCAGTAAGTAGCAAAGTGCAGCTTGAACAGAAGCAGCCTGGCTCTGGGACCTACACTCCTGATATGCTATCACGGTATCAGGGTGTACTGCCTATTGTCTTGGGAATTCAACTAAAAACAAGTAATAAAACTTCGTGCGGAAGGCCTGGTTGGGAGGAACTAGGAAGCAATTAAATTGCTTCTGGATGTTTTTTCTCTTTATTCCTTTTTACTTCTTACTCCACCATATGAAGAGGGAAACGTAGTTTTTCTTATTGTTTCTGGGAAGGTTGCTAAATGTTCAAATGGAATAATTGGTATAGAAAAGTTTATTTAAAAGTGAATATATTTAAAATGAAAACAGAAATTTTATAGTAAATATTTAAAGAAACAACTTTGGATCATATCACTTTGAAAAATGAAACTAAGTTATGAAAATAAATTCATATTATTTTATATTTAACAAAATTTTGGTTACACGACAACTATACTGGAATTTTTAGAATGAACAAAGAATGAATTGTGTTGGTTTTTATAGGCGCAAGAAAAAATCACAATATATGAGTTTTGCAAAGATATTTGAGAACTTCATACTTCATCGGTTTTCCCAAAGTTGGCTCTGTTTTGATGTTCAAAGCATTGTCTCTTGAGTCACCTATAGTACTATATGTAAGCCTTGCTGATTTTCTCTGTAGTCAAAGCTTTTCCAGTGGTCCATGAAACATCACTTTGCAGCTTTGCAACCTTAGTAATACCACTTTGCAATTAATTGTCATTTTATATATTTATGCTGGGTATTTCTAACATTCCACCATTAGCCAGAGACTAACTTTTCATGATTGAGGACAAGGGGTCAAGGAGGGACCGAGATTTTGAATAGAGAAAATTTTATAGTGTTTAGGTCGTTATTGAATGATTATAAGATATGAAGATTTTCCCCTGCCTACTCAACACCATTTCTGTGGGACTTCAGGTAATAAGTTACAAATAACAAATATGCCTTATTGTTTTGTTTTTCTGTCAAACTACAGAAGCAAGATTATATTTTGGCAAGAAATCAAATGACATGGAAGAGTATAAAAGACAAGAAACATTAATCATCCTCTTTTCCTTCCCCTACCTGAGTATTTAAAACATTATTTAGTTATTTTCAAAGTAGGAACAGTGAAATGCTTTGACTTAAACATTCACATTAATTAAGAGACTAAAAAAGCGAGCAACAAAACAACCCAAAGCAGGTATGAACAGAGATTTGATGAAGATAAAATTTAAAATTGTGAAACAGATTTTTAAAAATTAATAAAAAAGGAAATAAAATAAAAATTTGAATTCTTGGAAAAGATTAATAAGCCTGACTAAGGAAAGAAGAAAAAAATTAGAAGATATAAATTTAGGAATGAGAAAGGGCATATGAATGGAGATATGAAGGAAATCGAAGGAAAATCTTTTAAGAGAATATTATTTGTAATACAGTGGCAATAAATTTGAAAATCTAGAGAAAACCGTTTCTGGCAAAATATAAATAAATAAAAGTGACCCAGGAAAAGGAAAAAACAGGAAAAGATTAATGAATATAGACGAAATGGAAATGGTTGTTGAAGAATATATTTTAAAAGGCACCAGGCCCGAGTGATTTTACTACTGACTTCTTCCTAACCTACAAAAGATGCACAATTTTGAACTAGTATGAATCAAAATTGAACCAGTCTGATTGTATTTGAGCTAGTTTGATTCATAGAAGGTTATGGGAACACCTCTAATTTATGAAGCTAGCATAGTTTAAATACCAAAACCTGATTTTTAAAAAATAGCCCCCCAATACTTATGAATAATTTAACTAAAATATTAATAATTTGAATCCATCACCAAACTGGAAGAAGACCATAGCAAAGTAGAATTTATTGCAAGCTTACAAGGTTGAGTTTCCTGGTTGATGACATAAATGACAAATAGACAAAACCAAGAAGTTAATAGAAAAAGAGAATCAAGCAACAGTGTCCCAGAGGTTTAAAGCAAGTAGTTCCTTTAGTATACTCACAACCAAGAATTACTCTGGATAAAGCACAATTATTATAAATTCATCAAGGATATTTCTAAGAATTGCCTATAGTAAAAACCTAAAATCTACTATTTAGTAACAGATGAGTTTTTATAAGCCACATGGCCATATAATGATATCAATAGATGTCAAAATCTGGCCCTTTATGGAAAGAATAATAGTACATTTCAGTTTTAAGCTTTAAATTATAATCAAAAGAAGATTATTTTAGGAAAAATTTGGTAATGCCTTTAATGTATATTTCTTAAAGTAAAAATCAGTGTTTTTTTTATGAACATATAATTGCATTTTAGGGAAATTTCTTTTTTCTTTTGTTGAGGAAGATTCCCCTGAGTTAGCATCTGTTGCCAATTTTCCTCTTTTTTTGGTACGTAAGCCACCACCACAGCATGGCCACTGATAGATGAGTGGTAAAGGTCCATGCCCGGGAACTGAACCTGGGTTGCTGAAGCAGAGCCAAACTTAACCACTAGGGCACCGGGGGTGGCCCTAGGGAATTTTTAACAGCTTCTTTTTTACATTGATCAAATATTCAGTTTGGAATTTGGAAATTAAGAAAACATGCCCACACAGTTGCAGTCTTGTTTAAGTTATAAATATGAGAAAAACATGATGAAAGTAATTTTATTTTTCATTTATAACTCAAGGGAAGTTTGTTAGACATTAAAGTGATAAAACTGAAACCCTCCAATTACTGCTGCCTAGCACGATGCCTGGCACCTATGAGGCATTCAAATCCTTGTTGAATTCAACTGAAAGCAGTTTGCAGCCATTGAAAACCATTGCACAGTTTTGTTCATTGAACTGTCCTATGATAAAAGGACAATGAGCAAATAGTCCTGGGTCCTGGTATCATCTCTGTACTAATAGGCTATGTGACCTTAGACAAATCATTAAATTCTTTGGCCTTATTTAGTTATGACCAGTAAATTCTCAGCATGGACCCTCTGGGATGTGTGATTCACCTATTTTTTTGTGGATGTGAATGAATTTTTTAAATCTGTCAACGTTGGATGAGCTTAGAAACTTAAATTATAAAGGCTTGTAATGTTAGCTAACCAACGAACAACTTTATATGGGACAGGCACAGTTATTCTGGAACAGCTCTGTTAAATAGAAACATAACACAAGTCACAAAGGTGAACTACATATTTAATATCAAATTTTCTAGTAGTCACATTGAAAAAAGTAAACAGAAACAAGGTAAAAATAATTTTAATAGTATATTTTATTTAACCCAATCTATTTAAAACATGTCATTTTACCATGTAATCAATATAAATACTATTAATGAGCTACTTTAAATTCTTTTTTTTCATTCTATCTTCAAAATCCATTGTGTATTTTACAGCCCATCTGAGTTAAGGCTTGACACATTTTAAGGGCTCAATTGCCCATGTGTGTAGTGGCTAACAGTATCGGTCAGTGTAGTCGTAAGCCTGCTGACTCAATAAAATAATACAGAGTAGCGTCTGCCATTATTGTGTGAAGGCTGACAGGATGGCCAAATAAACCTTAAGATGGTTATCAAGTGCATCAGAGGAACAGAAGTTTCCGCTTGATCTGTAGAATGGGTGAGTTGGATTAGATGATCTATGAGGTCTCTTCCATTTCTGATGTTAATGCTGTGCTTCTGTTGAGGTGCCTTGCATAGAGGAGCCACTTTGCATTGTTGCATGTGCAGTGTGGATTATATATGTAGTCCTTGTCTCATTCCATGAAAGCTTTGAGGCAGAAACTATTTGTGGAAATAAGGGAAAATGAAAAAAAAGAGAAGAGGGAGGGAGGCTTAAAGGAATGAAGAGAGAGAGGGAAGGGAGGAGGGAAGAAGTGGGGGAAGAGAGAGAAAGGAAGGGAGGAAGGAAAAGGATACCTGGAGAAGGGTCAGATCTCAGAAATGTCAATCTCCATTAGGTTTATTGGTCATTATTCCCGGTATCAAGTGAACTTTCGAACAGAAGGCTTAGCTGCTGGGTGCAGAGCTCTTTCAAGCTACAAAGTACATTTAAAAGCAGTCCATGTCCCAAGAACCCCTTAGACTGTGGCCTGACTTACCTGTGGCACAGGCCTAACACACGCTGGGCTTTGTGATCATAGCCCTGTAAACTGTGAAGTTCACATCACCATGAGAATGACCAAGCACAAAATCTGCAATTTGCTCCCTAGATTTTCACATTCAATGATATTTAAAAGGGTGTGATATTAAATGTAAATATATTTCAACTTGTAAATTTTATTTTTAAGATTTAAGTAAATTCTCTTAGTGACTTAAGCAGTATTCTCGGTTGAAGTCCACTTCAACAAAGTATAGATTAGAACAAGTAGGCCAGTGTACTTTTAGAAGAATTTCTAGTTTGGGGTTGAATTGGGAGATGTGCTTCTAGGGAGTAGAGCAGAGAAGGGTATACCTACTATGATCAATACTAGGGACTTCCAGGGTAGTTTTCATGGCACTTGAACTAAAATTCAGCCCTTAGTCACACCCAGTTGCATTTGTTGGACTGCGACTCACTGGAGCACAGTGAATCTGTTGTCCTAGCACCTACCATAGCCCCCAGCACGTAGTAGGTGATTTCATCCACCTCTGGTGACTTCAGTTATCATCTATATGCTGACAACTCTCAATTTGTAACTTTAGTCCTGGTCTGTACTGAGTTTCAGACCCATTTTAATCAAGACCTCTGTAGGTTTTTCATGGTCACTGTGTCCTCCTCCTGAGTCTACTCCTCCTCCAGGGTTCCTTATCTCAGTAAATGGTATGGCCATCCACCCAGTTACTCAGGTCTGAAACCTTGACTCATTAAGTTCCCCTACCTCCCACAGCCCATCCATAACCAATCCCCGAGTCTCCTCAGATGACATCGTGAACCTGTTCACCTTTCTCCCTCTCTGTTCACATCACTTTAGTCCACCCTGTTTCCCCTGACTGCTGCGATAGCCTTTTCCCCCTGAACCCACTCAGGTGTCTCTGTACTCCAAGCACTGTGGGGACTTTAAAATATGTAAGTCAGATCACTTCATCCCCCTACTTAAATTATTCACTGCTCTAAAAATAAATTCTAAACTCTCAAACGAGTTATTTTAGAATAAATTCTAAACTCTTGAACTTGGTTATTTTAGAATAAATTCTAAACTCTCTTACCTGGGTATTTTAGAATAAATTCTGAACTCTCTTACATGGCCCTCCACTTGTGCCACCTTCCCCTCCACTTGCCAGTTCCTGCCTCTTTGATCTTCTTTCTGTCCTGGTACACTCCGAGCTCTTTCCACCCCATTTCCTTGCAACATGCTATTCACCCTGCCCCAACACATACACTTAATTCCAGTTCATTTATCAGGTTTCACCTTAACTCTCGCTATCTCCTACAAGCCCTTCCTTCGCAGAGAAGGTTAAGTCCCCTTTATGGATTCTTACAGCTCTCTGTGTGCCATTGTGATCCTAATCACCTTTGTAATATTTGTACAATGTTTATCTTTCTACATGGACTTGGACTGTGTTTCTTGCATATGGCTGTATCCCCAGTAACCAGCAGGGGAGAGGGTAGATACCAGGCACTCAAAAATAAATATTACTTGAAATACTGAAGGATTGGGTAGGTCTACCCCTCTTTTTGATTTAATTAGCAGCTGAGTTGTTGCTATTCACATGTCTGGGCCTACAGATTTTAAAAGACTTTATTACACTCCAGAATTTTTTTGCATGGTAGTAATAACTCATGAGAATATTTTAGAATTATTCAGCCTCCTTCCCACATGAACATCAAATACCTAACAAAGATATTATTGAAAAAATGTAGAATAAAAAAAGAGTAAATATATTTTTACATATGGCATGAAAAAATGTCTAGAGTTGACACAAGAATTAAAAAATGATAGTGTTATTATATCAGAGTTATTTCAGGGCTGGAGGACATCTTAAAAATCATCCAGTTCACTTTATTTTAACCTCAATTATACAACATAATCATCTGGGTCAATTAAATTAGAATCCCTGCAGAAGATGATCTAAAAACTCCTGAAGTGATTCTAACGTATACCCATGAAAGAGAACTACTGCTCTGGTCCAACCCTCCTTTTTTCTATAAGAGAGAAATTGAAGCTCAGAGTTCTTAAGTGACTTGCTCAAGGTCACATGGTTGGTTTCTATATTAGTGGTCCATTTAGTAGAACATGCTTCCTTATATTAATAGCTAGAAAAATGGAAATTGATAAGGAAGAATGCTGCTAAGCCCCTGAAATCAATGATTTCTTTCTCCAGGATGCCTAACTTCTGATTGGCAATTGAACCTAAATATTGCATCAGATCAGCTGGAAAAATATTACCCAGTAGCTTAGATCAGTGTCTCCTCAACTCATCTCATCATAAGAATCACCTGGGATGCTTGTTAAGGCCTAGGAATTGGAATGTTATATAAGCACTCAAGTGATCTTATCCTCAGTTATGTTCAGGAATCATTGGCTTAGGTAATGTAATAATTTCTATTTCCAGGGATACCAGTAAAGAGGCCATAAAGAACTAACTTCAGCATGGTGATTTGGGTTTACTCCCAAGGAAGAAGGTCAGTGTCAAAGATTTTGATGCAGAAGTAAGTCAAGGTGTGCTGATAAGAGAAGGAGTCTAGGAGTCCTGAAAGCTAAGGGCCAACAGAAGACTCAGGCTCTAAATGAGTTGGCAAGAAGCAGGTGTGCTAGGGATGGTGTCTCCAAGTAGCAGAGAACCATATGAGGTGACCTCCTATGGCCTGGAGCTCAGATGTAAAGATAAGATCAGGGCACACATTTCTGTGAATCACTGCCTCTATTCCCACAGCAGCAGGAGGCTTCCATGGGGTCAGCTGTAAAGACTCACTGAGGACCTTCTCTGAGCACAGCTCGTAAATGTGAGATATGGTACCAGTATGCAACAGAATTATAATGTGTTTGTGCAAGCGTGAAACTTTAGCAGATACCAGAGAGTCAAATTAAGGTGCTAGGTGGCATAGGATAGACTGTCAGGACTGTGAACACCTTTAAATAGAAAGGTCTTGATGAGGCTTCAGTAGTCAGGGAATGCCTTGCGGAGGGGCTTCAGCCTGAGCTGGGCCTAAAAGAGTGGCCAAGATTTTGACAGAGAGGCATAGAGAAGGGATAACATTGCCAAACCTGGAAGCCACAGCATGAGGGGCACAGAGAAGTAAGGACCTCTATCAGCCAACTGGCAGGATAGAGAGGAGTTTGGAGGGGGTGGGGGCTAGAGAGACAGCATGATAAGAGGTAAAGAGCAATAGCATTTCAAGGGCCTTGAATGTCAGTTAGTGAAATTTAAACCTGATGCTTCAGAGAATAAGGATTTATTAGTGCTTTTATAGTGGGGCAGTAACTTGGTGAAGTTAATTACTGCAGACGATTAGTCTGGCAACAGGATGCTCAATGAACTGGAGTGTGGCCCAGGGACAGCCATTGAAGCATTTGGGGTATGGGCTCTGGGGATAAGGTGGAGTTCATAGAAACAAGAAGAAGCTGAGTGGAAGAGCATCTGTATTACTTTGAGAGGGACTTGACCGGGAAACTGAGGAAGAGGGAGGAATTAAAGATGGGGCCTTATATATTTTTAGTTCACATGCTTAAGTGTGTTTTTAGAATAATGCCATTTTTGCTTATTTACCAACTCCAGATGGGATTTACCAAAACTCTGTTGCTCTGTGTAGAAATACTGTGGCTCGGGGGTTATGGGCATGAGATGAGGATTCCTGAGATTGTCTCATGCCCCTGTGGAGATGAGGTTGGGCTTCACTATTATCCTCTGAAGGTCCTCCTGTGACCTCTACCCACAGGTAGTGCCTTTGTGGGTGAGCAGCCAAGAGAGAGGCCTGAAGACAAGCATCCCCTGCGTTAGGGAGGGGAATGCACGGCCAAGGCTGTGCAGGCACCTGAACTTGGGCAGGTGGGTCACCTTGGGCAAGTTGGTAACATCTTTGAGCTGCCATTCGTTCCTTGTAAAATAGAGATAATACTGACGACGTACTACCTTGTGAGAGTATTTTGAGGAATCAATAAGATATTTGTAAAGAGCTCAGTTTAATGTCCTGGCTCTCAACCAGGGCTGATTTTGCTCCCCAGTCATGACAGGGGAGGTGCTAACTGGCATTTGGTGGGTGGAAACCAGGCAGCTGCTAAACATCCTACAATGTGCAGGACAACCCCCACAGCAAAGAATTACCTGGCCCAAAATGTCAATTATACTGATTGAGAAACCCTGGAGAAATGCCTCAATATAGAGTAGATGTAAAGTAGGCACTCAAAAATAGCTACAATTTTCAGAGTGCTTAAGATGTCTAGGACTATACTAAGTGTGTAACATTTATTTTCTACTTTAATCCTTTCAGAAGTCCCGTGGAAGGTAGTTACTCTTATGAGGCCCACTTGACAAGTGAAGAAACCAAGAGTCTGAAAATTAAGTAATTCTTCCAAGGACAAAGAGCTGGTGTGTAGACTCAGGCAGTCTGACTCTAGAAGGCTGGATTTTAATCACCATGCTCTATTGTCAATCCATATTATTGTTATTACTGTTATGTAAAGGCGATATAATTTCTGAACCCATCCATTAATTCAAGAAACTGATTGCCTATGAGCCTGGTCTCTTCTACGTATACAGACAGAAATATTAAACTATTAAAGCAATGAACAGGTCGAAGCTTACATTAATTGGTAAAGCCTCTGGTCTCATTCCCTTTTCTGAAGATAGACAAGCCCAACCAAAGACCTATGATAATGACTTGCTGCAGCTATTATTCCACAGTGGTGATGGTGGTCCTGGGTGGAGCAAGATGTTAGTCTCTGTTCTCCCCAAGACTCTTGCCCAGATGCTGCCACTTTACAAGTAGTAAGACCTGTCCACCACTGCTGACTTTCAATCTATATTGCAATTTAGTGGCATAGGGAATTGAAAGTATTGGGAGCTTTTATACCCTGAGCTGGGCAGTATTCTGAAGTGACTAGACCAGTTATACTAATTGGGAAAATAAAGTCTTTGGTTTTTCAGTCCTTGTATTTGGCATTAATAAATGAAGCTTTAAGATTTTACTATTTTCAGGATCTCCAAATCTAGTTTGCTTTGGTTATCTGTTAGGAAATCTCTAACTTGAATTTTATATTCTTCATAATACAAGAATAGGTATTGACCTAAATTCATTATATATTTTTTTATTTGTAAAAGGTTTTCATGTAAGTTATTAAAAGATTAGTGTTAAAGCACTTAATACTTGTGGATATTATACTAGGTACTTTGGAAGACTGTAGAAGAATAACAAGCTCTTAAAAAACTTAAACAGGTGAAGAGACAAAATATAAACACATGGAGCCACTTGGGCACAGTTGCAAAACAATTTACTACCATATACAAAATAAAATAGAGGCGACTAGCCTCTTACAGGAAAAAGTGATAAGGAAAATGAAAATGAGTTGGATTTATAGGACCCAGCTCATTATACACATAGATGTATGGAGAGTACCTTTGTGTGTGGATGTAGGACTCAACAAGCCCTGGGTAATAACAGGCTGGAGGATGGGTAGTGTTGAACAGTGGTTAGGGCACAACCTGTGGAGTCAGACAGACTGGGAGCAAACCCTGGCTCAGTGCTTACTAGATGTGTGTCCTCGGGCAAATGATTTCCACCCTCTACACTTCAGTTTTCTCATTTATAAAATGGGGGTAATCATAATAGCTACTTCAAAGGGTTGTTCTAAGGATTAAATGACTTAATATACTTAAGTGCCTGAAATCCAGGTGCTCTGACTCCAGACTTGAGCTATAAACCCACAAGCTACAGCAGCCTAGATTCGTCATTAGTATGGCTGTAGTCGTTGTTAGTACATTATCATGTGAAGCAGAGTGAGTCAGGGAGACACTAAAGATAGGAGACCATCTCAGGTTGTTACAGATAACCTAGGTATAAATGATAAGGTAGTGGTATTAAGGTAGTGGCTTTAAAAAGAGAATAAATGGGACAAAGGACCAAATCTGAAAGACATTGTGTGATACAAATCCAGAGGATAGCTGGATGTTGAGACTGAAGAATAGACGGTGAAATGCAAGATGACAGAATTGTGAGGCTGGGTGCTCAGAAGTTGGGTGATGCCACTGGAAATAATGCAAGAGTTCTCATTTTATGATGGGAAAATGACAAGCTTAGTTTTTGAAATGTTAGATTTTGTATGTCAATGGGAAACCTAAGTTAAGATCACCTCTAGACGATCAAAATATTGTCACCAAAAAGCTGGAGACGGAAATAGAAATTTGCTTTTGTACCACATTTCTGTTCTGTCACTGGAATAAAGTGGGTAGGGTTGGAGTATTGCCACCTCCTCAGATTCTTGACATATTTCTGGGGGCTGGGTGACTAGTTACCCTGAGGTGTCGTCATAGAGTCACATTTTCTGATTCTGCTTTGATGAATTTCCTTATTTTTAAACTACTCTAGTCTTGTATGCGTTGCTAAAATGTTCCAAAGGTTGGTAATCTTGTTGCTAAGTAGCTATGTGGTTCTTTCCAAAGTCTCATCCATTTTATCAGCAATAATACTTTAATTAATGTTTCTTAATAGCTCACTCAAGTGTTTCTGATATTGGGTATGATGATTATCACGATCTAATTGTTTTAGCAGAGTTCACATTGCTACTGATCAAATGTGGAACATGAAAGCCCAGCCCTACCCTTTTCCCCGAGATTGACATGTCCCTCAGTTCAAAGTACAACGTTTACAATTATTTTTAGGAGTTGTGCATTCCTAGAAGTTGACTAGGGAAGCAGTCATATCTATATAAGAGCCCATCATAACTTTCAATGTCATTATAGTAGCTTGTAAAAAGAATTATAGTTTTTTGAAGTAAAAGGCTTAGGTCAGAGTTTCTCAACCTCGGCACTATTGATATTTGGGGCTGGATAATTCTTTGTTGTGGGGGGCTGTCCTGCGCTTTGTAGGATGTTTAACAGCATCCCTGGCCTCTGCCCACTAAGTGCCAGTAGCATCTCCATCTCCCAAATTGTGACAAGAAAAGCTCCAGACATTGCCAAGCATCCCCAGTTAAAACCGCTTAAGTTCTTCCATTTAGTTATTCACATTGCTAATTTTGACTGTATTTTGAATCTTTAATGCCATATGAAATAGCACATCCTACGTGTTCTACCATCAAGGCTTCCAGAGATCCGTGCTTCTTAGGTAAATGACATGCCTGGTTTAGATTTGCATGCTTTTAGAATGTGAGCCGCGTGACCCAATATGCAGAATGGTATAGTAAAGGAAAAAGTACACTTTTCCTTGTCTTCTCTCTGACAGTACCCAGCTGATGGTCTTAGGCAAATGTTTAAAATATATTCAGTATTCACTCAACCAAGTCTTATTAAGTAACTACTACTTGGCTGGCACTGCTGCTGTCCCCTGAAGGTACAAAGATCAATAAAATGGTCTGTCCCCTCAAAGAACTCTCAGTCAAGTGGAGAAACCGGACAAGGAAACTGTTTCACCATAATGTGATAAATATTGTGGTGAGGAATGGAAAAGGCAATATAGGAGCTCAGAGGCAAGAGTAACTCTACCTGGGGAAGTCAGGGAGGGCTTTTCAGAGGAAACAAAACTGAACAGCTTCTTAAGAGAAGTAGGAATTTGCCAGACACAGGAGGAGAACAAGAACTTCAGGCAAAGGGAACAGCCCCTGCAGAAGCTCAGAGACTTGGTTTTCAGGGGATGATAAGCGTGTTTGCATGAGTAGAATAGGAGAGCACTGGGGTGGTGGTGGGAGAGGAGGCTGGGAAGGTGGGTAAGGCCCAGCTGCTGCAGGCCTCGAATGCCTGGTTAAGGTCTCTGAACCCTTTTTCCTGTTGACCATGAGAAGCCCCTGCAGACTTATCCAGTCAGGAATTCCCTGTTCTCTCATTCGGGGATCATCTGACCAATATTGAGGGGCGTGTTTTATAATTATGTTTGATGTTAACTCTTTGAGCGTGGACACCTGTTCAGTTAAAAAAAATTAGAGTGCCTGTAACGAGTAAGTTCTGTGTTGCATGTGGGGGAAACGGAGCCAAAAAAGACCTCGAGGAGACCACCCTTTACTGGGGAAGACGTACATAGTGAGGAGGCCTCGGCTGAGGAGGGGTGATTAATTCTGTCTGAGAGAGTCCGGGAGTCTGGGATGGTGTCACAGGTCTTTGATGGCATCTGCCAGGTGGACAAAGGCTCAGTGACATCACCTTGAAGGTCTCCTCACCCTGGGGACAGAAAGTTTACCCTTACCAAGGAAGAGTTACCCCTCATGTTTTTGTTTTCATAAAATAAGTGTCACTTCAATTTAAAAGTTTAGACTACATGGATAAATTTAAAGGCTTATTCAGATCTTTTCTGAAATGTAAGTTTTTCACTGAGGACTTTCCTGACCATTCCCTTTTCTGTTTCGTTTTTTCCGTATTACTTTTATCACCATATAACAGACTGTGCTGCATATTTTATCCATTTTACTTGTTATCTTCCCCCTCTGGAATGTAAGCTCCACATGGCAGAGATTTATGTTGATTTTGATCACTGCCAGTAGAAGGCCTGAGAGAAGGCCTGGCATATAGTAGATTTCAATAAATCTTGACTAAATGAGTATGAATTTTGTAATTACTTGTGATGGATTACCTAGAATTCAGTTAAGTATACTATATCATTACCTATTAATCGATTTTTGTATTTAAAAAATAGCTATATACTCTTGGAAATCGCTTTGTTGCCTTCAGTTTTATTCTATATTTTCCAAAGGAAGTGAGTTATTTCAATTTTTTCTATCATCTTGATTCATAGTTAAATTCAAAATTCATGGTCAATTTTATAATGACTGACTGATATAGTACAAATTTTTCTATTGAAGCTGTGAAACCCATTTTAGAAATTTCAAGACCAATGAATTGCTTGGAAGTACATATTTTCAGTATCTATAAGTATCCAATCCCGATAACAAGATTTGGCTTTCAATAGGTCAAAATGTACTGAATCACTTTGAGAACATATCCAGGGTTAGTGTCATTTATTTCAACTCTGTGTAAATCCTTAGTATGTTTCTTTTCCCTCCTTCCCCCTCCTCTCCTCCTGCTTTGTTCTTTCTTTGCTATATTGCAATGGAATTGTATTTAAGTTAGAGATTCGAGCAGCAGAAATTTATTCTGGCTATAAAGGGGAATAAATTAAAGCCAAATTGCCTTCAGTGTCTGTTGCTTCAAATTGAGACTATGCTTGATTGGTGTAGTGGGGGAAGATGCTACCCTGATTCAATCAGCTGTGGTTGGGGAAGGGCATCATACGGTGTCTCAGAGTTGTCTTTCCTTTGGGGACTATGGTGGTAGCAGATGTGTGTGCTGGGAGGGGTGGGTAGGGAAAGAGTGGGAAGGGGTCAGCTATACAGATACCCCTGGAGTGCCTACAGTAGTAACTACTCACCTCGAGTAGAGAAGGACCTAATTTTTCCCATAAACGCATTAAAAATTTTTTTAAAAATCATTAAGATTGACAGGTAAAGTTTTTCTTTTCATTCTGAAGCTGGTGTCCTGTTCATCCTATCTTTTCGCTGTTTCCTAGTATTTATGTTTGGCCTATATAGTGTAATCCTGTTCATGAAAACTAAATTTCAGGATGTCTTTTTCCTTTTCTTTCCTTTTTTTGGTTGGCGGAGATCCCTGCTAAGGAAAAAGAAAGATAATACTTTGTTTTCTACTTCGTATCCAAAGAAAAGTCTAGATTCAAATCGAAAAGGCTTTTATTTTTTTCTCTTGAAGATCAGCTAACATCACATGTTTTACATCATGAGAACCAGCGTCACATAGCTCCCTGTTATCTCAGACGAAGAATGTTTTGAAATGCTGTTTTATTCACTTTACTTTCCTGTCGTTTTTCTATTTCTCTCTCTTCCTCCCTGCTCCTGCCCCTGATGTTGTTTAGCAGTTTGTGTTCCCAGCATGGATTGTATTCCTAACATGCATTTTGATTCCTTTTCAAGTTAAAAAATAACAAACAATGGGAGTAACAGGGATAATTCTCTGGAATGAAAATTGAGCTCTCCCCAGATTACGAGGAGATAGTTTCAAAATACCACATGTTTGTTTTCATAGTTCTCCAAATTTCTGTTGGAGACATAGGCTGTGTCACTGCCCAGCCAGAAGGCGTTTCTTGGCTCAGCGTAGACGACCACTTTAATCCAGCGTGCCTTCTAAATTCCTGTGCAGAATGGAGATATGAGATGCAGTACTTCCTACAGAGCCATGAGCACACTGTTGATTCATGCCACACACAAGTGTTAGCTTCTCCTTCGTGTTAGGCTAGGTGCTGTGAATATCATCATGAACAAGCCAGGCAGCTGTCTTTGCCTTAGGTAGCATATGATGTAGTTAGAGAGATAGACGTGTGAATAGACCCTTATCTTCTGAAGTGGTAAATGCTGTGACATGGAAAGTGCAGTTTGCTATGGGGCACACAGGAGGCTCATCAAAGCACGGGGAGATGGGGTGGACTGGGAGAGGTCAGGGAAAGCTTACAGGAAGTCTTAAGATGGGACTGGAAGGAGCACAAATTAGTTAGGCAAAGGGTGAAAGACTGAGTATAAAAGAGAGGGAAAATGTATTTACTCATAATCACCACAGACAGACTTCAGTGCAGTTTCTCAGTTTCTGGAGATAGTTAGTGATGAGCGACCTTCGTGTTGCACTGCCTGCTCTCCCAAGCATCAAAGCCGGGTGACCAAGAAAGTGCTTCTTCACCGAAGTGGACCTGTGAGGAATGGCCAGTCCCAACCTGGGCAAGTCACCTCTTCTTCCGTTCAGTCATTAGAGGCTCCTTTCAGAGCCACAGTGTGCTTTCCAGGCATCTCAAGCCCAGTGTGACTGTTTACAGCCTTCCGTCGAGGCCTGTGGCACCTTGGCCGGAGCTCAGGGAGCACGTGAAAACCAGCTCAGCCGTGTCCTTAATCTCGGCGTTATCCCGCTTAGTTTAAATAAGTAATGTCTGCTTACTATAAAGAAAAAACAACTTGCTTTCTAGCTCACCTAGTCCTCTCCTGGACCGTTTCACTTGTTTGTGTTATCTGTCTGGTATATAAAACCATCTGAATTTTTAACAGTGCCAGAAAAGATAACGTTTGGCAGACTTGCTGCATAAAAATGTCAAATTTCTATATGGCAAAAGACTCTGAAAACAAAGTCAAACTACACATGACACTGGGAAACATGGTTGAAACATGTAAGAGATAAAAGGTTAAAATTCTAAAAATCCTGCCAATCAACAGTAAAAAAAAAAAGAAAACAAGCAATCTTATAGAAAAATAAGCTAAAGGTAATGAACAGGAAATTCATTTAAAAATACAAATGGCCAGTAAACTTATGGAAACTATAAATGAAAACACCAACATACCATTTTTTGCCATAAATTTGTTAAATTTATGACGTTGTAACATTAAAACACCAACCCCCAAAAATATGTACACCAGAGCCACTCCACCCCAAGCTGCCAGTCCATTCATACATTTTGATTGGCCTTGTGTTAGGTGTGGGGTGTAGGGCTTGGGATCCTGTAACTCCAGGGGGCCCTCTTCCCATTCTATATCAATATCATCTCTTGGAGCACAACTCTATACAAAGTGAACAATGACCCTTGGAACTGAGCAACACTAGGAGCACTAGCTCTGGGCACAAAGTACTTGAAAACTTTATTTTAAAAGAGAAATAGCTCTTCATCTCTCCCTCCAACATTTAGCTAATGAGTTTGCCCTCCTTCTTCCTCGTATTGGGTGGATCTTGGAAAGGAGAAGCGTGGTGCGAGAAGCAGAGTGAGATTAGGGATCCCTCCTTACTAGCGTCTTATGTTTTTCAGTCCTGTCTGATTGCCTCATCGCCTGTGTATCTCTAGAGATAAGAAAAAATCTTGGGACCAGGGGTGACTTTGGATGTGTCCCCAGACTGGTCATTCAGCCCTTAGTTAGCTGTCCTCGGTCTATAGGTTCATGGGAAAGATCCTCACGATGGCGGTCACATCTGAGTTTCTCTAGTACTGGATTTTTCACTTATTGGGTAACTCCGTCTCTCTGAATTTTAAGTTATTAGAATAAAATAAGGTGAGGGATGTTCAGTATTATTTGCTATATTATTAAGTGTTGGAATCAGTCTTGCTGGTCTGTAGGCTTTGCTTCCTCTATAAGACTGGCTCTCTCTGTAAAAGATAAAGGTTGCTGTTCTAGGCACATGAATTGGGAGCTTGGGTAGAGTGATGAGAGCAAGGTATATGACTCACATGTCCTGCATGAACTGAAGGTGTCTCTGGAGATCTACCAGAGATCCACCAAGAGCTTGAAAATCACGAGGCAGCACTTTAACCCTGATGATCAGACTGTGTACATGTCCCGCACATCATCACTAAGTGTTGCTGGAAGGAACACATCAGGGTCACCTTCCCCAGAGAGGGAAGAGGACCGTGTCACGCCTGACAATATTCCTATAAATGTTATCTTGTGCTCAAAGACAAGGTCCTTGTACATTTTCTCTAGGATGGCATCAGTATGTTCACAGTGCCTGATGAGCCTCAAAGAAGTGGGGCCTGGATCAAGTTGTGTATGTGTGTGGAGGGACGTGGTTGGGATAATGGGAACATTCCCCTTCTTTCCCACCAGCTGGATCATTCTTCCTTTTTATTCTTCTTCCTTTCTCCTTATTTGCTGAATCCCAGACCATTTTCTCACTCTCTGCCTCATTTTCCCCTAGCAGAAAGGCTGCACCGTGAACACTTCTGCCATTGATAGCAGGCTACTACCTCAGTCTCGTGATGTGTCATCAAATCGGGCACCTTGAAGAGACCCAGTTGCGAGGGACTTTCCTTCCCTAGGGTGCCCCCTTCAGAGGGAGACCTATTTGTCATCTTTAAAATTTGCTTCCCAGACAGATTAACACTACAAACACGACAGATTCTTAAGTGAATTTACTCTAATCTTAAGCTGTGCCCTGACCCAGCCCAGGATCCAACACAGCAGTATTGCCCACCGCACAAACCCCCACCCAGTGTGTACACAGCTCTGGGTTCAGTGATTTTGGAGACCTTCTCTAAAATGAAAAAAGCCACAATTTTCAGGAAAAGAGCTGGTGTGGTTGTGAGGGAGTGGAGAAGAGGTGGGGAGAGCCAGCTCAGGCCAGGAGTCAATTTTGTGTATCAATCTTGGAATCCAATTCATACGCCAGTGGTGGAAAGTGACCCTTGTACATACCTCCGGGCTGGCAGGGTGAGCAAAGCCAAGGTCAGCCTCCTCCCCAGACCCCGGTCACCTCTGAGAGGCCAAAGCAGGCACTCAGTAAGGGCTGAAGACTGCTTCTTTCCTCCAAGCCCAAGCTGCTGAGATTCCCTAAACAATATCCCAGACACAGCACCACAGAAGAGAGCACCCGGATATTAGAAGATCAAGTATGTTTGGAAAGAATAAATATCCTCAGTGATGAGAAACAGAGAATGGAGACCATCCTCTTGAGAGCATGTGGTAGCATGTGGACTAATTAATGTTTTCTAATTGTACAGAAACATTTCTTGGATAGAAATTTTCCTTCTCAGAGGAGATGGAAGACTTTCTTGCTGACTTGATGAAATGCATCCCTAAAGACAAAGTCTGGGACATGGGGAGGGGGGTCTGAGGAACCAGGTCTCCTTCACCCAGGCTGGCAGCGCCCCACTGGGGACACAGGGGGTCCTGGAATGGCGATGACCAGCACAGTGGCTGATCCATGATTCTGACAATTTTTCGGTAATGTCTGGAGACATGAAAACCAAATACAAGTGTCCTGCTAGATCACGTTCTGGATGGCAAAGAAAATACCTTATTGTGTACATTATTGTGTAAATTGACAAGATTTTGAAAGCAACAATAGATAAAATTGTATAGCAAATGTTAAATTTATTGTCGTTTGTGTACTGTGTGTATATAAGAGAATATCTTTTTTTAACCATATAGAAACTGTAGTATTTATAGGTAAAGGGCTTTGATATATGCAACCTACCCTTAAATGTTTAAAAACATCTATTTCTCTATCTATCTATCTGGACAGAGAGAGAGAGAAAGAGAGTGTGAGTGAGCAAGGAAGTCCAAGAGACAAATGGTTAAAAGAGGGCAAATCCGGGTCATGGGCCTATATTCATGCAACTTTTCTTTAGGTTTTATATTAGTCCCAAATTAAAACAATGACCACTTGACTCTAACTCCCTCTCATCGAGAAGCACACATCATCTTTTAATTATTTAAATTTTTATTATGAAAAATTTCAAACATCCACATCACAGGAAAAATATAATGAGTTCCGATGAACCCATCTCCTACCTTAAAAATTATTGTCATTTTGCCATTTTGACAATATCACCTTAAAAACAACATAGAGGAAGCCATCCAGCTGGATTTCATGTCCTCCCATCTCTTGGAGGCTGTGCTGAGTCCCCTCGGGCCAAGCTTTCTGACCCTCTAGAGCTGTCTCAGTCCTTCACCACTTGAGGAGCACAATTTCCACATCATATTTCCACAGTGTTGGTGCCTGGCACTCAGTGAGCTTTTGAGGGTCCGGACATGGGTCCACCTTGCTCTCTAGTCAGCTCTGGGGTCTATTTTGAATGAATTTCCTTCACATAACATACAGGGAAGTCATCTGACGAGTAATTTCAGTGCACGATAGTGTAAACCTTCAATCACCTAGTAACTGCAGCATGCAAAAACAAGCCAACAACTGGAAATGTGGTTAAAACTTCGGATCTCTGTATAAATACCTTTTAATGAGAAAATGAATCTAGTCCTGACACACATCTAAAATAAGAATTTGGAATGCCAGTAAAACATCATTGATGGAACACATTTTATCTTTTTTCTCTTTCAGAATACCACTAAAACTAAATGAATAATAAGACTGGAAGAAAATACAAGAGATGTCACCAATCTTTGAAATTAGAAATCTGATTGAGGGATGGTAACTGACTGAACAGTGGGAGGGTTATCAGCTTACGTGCCTGCAGGGAGGGATTCAAGGAGCAAACCATCTCACGCTGCAAACCTCAGTAGACTCAGGATTTGCAGGCACCAGAGAAGGAAAAATGTGGGGTAAGGCATGAATCTAGTATTGAGGGGTTGGTTGAAGGTCTGTGTGATCACACCCCCTCCGGTTTCCAGTCCATACCTTGAGTGGCCGAATTACCTTCTTCGTCTCTACCCTCTCCTCATAGCCTTTTCCCATGCCCACTTTACCAGTGGAAGTAGGATCTTTAGGGCCTTTAAATATAATTAGGTTAAAGAACCAATTCCAGAAAACTCAGGACTAGCTCAGAGAACCAATCCTTAAATTCTGTTCCCCTGGCACCATTTCTGGTACTAAATTCTGTGTCATTCAGGGTTTGGCCATAGAAGCATAACTAGTAGTGTATATATTTATGTATGTATGTGGATATACATATATATGGACTTTTACGAGAAATTGGCTTATACAATTGCAGGGGCTGACTAAGCATGTCCAAAATCCGTAGGGCAGAAATGGAAGCTCATGAGCAGGCTGGAGCTCCGTGAGCACGAGCAAAATCTTGCTGTCCACAGGCAGCTGATTATGAGCACAGCTTGAGCTTAAGCTTGTGACTTGTAATCATAGATGTCCTCAACTTTGTCACTTGACTGCATAGTTCTATGTGGGGAAGTGTTACCGAAGGCAAGTGTCAGGCAAGCAGTCGCTATTACCACGCTCAGCATTATCTGTTGACTCCCTGTCTCCTAGGGATCTCCTAGGAGATTTTGTTTTCAATCCAAAATGGGTATGTCTATAGAATGATGCATGCAACTTAGAGGAATGAAAGCAGGTAGGAAGTAACATTCCTTCAAGATCCTTGATTCTTTCCCTAAAATGAATACATGCTCTAATAGTTTGTCCAGGGCTAGTCTTAGGCAATAATGTTTTTGATAATAATGACTGCTCTTTATTGACCATTTACTATATGCTTTCTAACCCGTATCTCATGTTTCTGCATGTCTCGAGAGCAGAGCCACTGCCTGCCTGTGTTCCTGACTCTCTTCAGGGTATTTGTACATACACTTTCCATATGTCCCAAAAGTCTTATTTATAGGTCTTTATCCAAGAGAGATGGAAACAAATGCTCATAGAAAACCAGAGCAGAAGTCAGTTTTACTGCCCGTCATAAAATAGTTGAGTTCACTAAACTTGAGTTTCCTCTCCTATAATACAACCCACTGCAAGTGTAGGTGACACCTGGCCTTCTTTGCATCATCCTGCAGAATTAGGGCTCCAGGGACTGGTACAAATGCTGATATTCTGGCACTCTTATTGCCGTGAGTAATAAATTGTCCTTTTCTCTGACTCAGGAGTCTCATGCCTTCTGCTGGCATCCATGACTAACTTGTTAGCTTGCATGTAGGGTAAAATCCCAGGTTCTTTAAAGTTCTAGACAAAGTACTATACACACATGATCAATGATTATAACAACCTCTCTAGGAAAGAATTATTCTTTGGATGTGGAAACTGAGATTTAGGGAGGTGCAATTTGCAAAGGTCTCCATTTGTAAGTGGCAGTAGAAAGTGCTAGTTAAGAGCCTTGTCTCTGGAATTGCACTGTCTGGGTTTAAGTCCTAACTCAACCACTGAATAGCTTCTAGAACAGGGGGATATGGTTAGAATTGCTAGACGCTGTCTCAGTTGTCTTGCTCTGTAATCTTGAGCATAAAGGCTAAAGAGGAAATACGATTTAATCATTTAATAGAAGCCAAGGGCTCTATTTAAATGAATATGCAAATTATCAGGCTCGCTGGTGTCATTTCTAGGTCTCCTTATATAGAAATGAAAGACTGGAACTACCTGATTTTTTTTTATGTCTCCTCTAGCTTTGAAGTTCTGCAATCAAATGTTTTAACTTTTGTACTGTAATTCCTCTCCTGTTTGTCTCTAGAATTCAAAGGTGGACCAGGAAATCCTATGACAAGTGAGGTCTGTGAGCTGGGAGTGCTGCAAGGGATCTGCCTTATCTACCCCCCGACCCTCCAGTTAGGGGAAAGTGGTGATAAAACCAGATCAATTTGCTCGTGGAAGTGGGATGTGCAAGACGGTTTCTGAGGGTCTAAAGCCAATGGTTCTATGAGATTCCTAGTTGACACTAGGGCCTCAGAGGAAGCCTTCCTTTTCTAAACTACACTGGCCCATATCAAGTAAGAATAAAATTTAGGTCCTTGAAGTTAACAAAACAAAATTTAATAAGACACAATTAATTCATCAGTTTGAATTTTTAAAAATTCCTTTTATTAGATGTGAGGATTTAGTGATCTAAATGTATGCTTATTCCAAGTGCCAGGAAGAGCGCCTAGTATGTAGTAGGATCTCAATAAATTTGTGTTAATAAATAAATGAACAAATGAATATTGATATAGAAGGATATCTTTGCTTTGCTAAGTGGAAAAATGTAGGCTATAGAACAGTTTGATCTCCTTAAAACTATATATTTTATATTCTATCTACCTATCATCTATTTTTTTTAAATGATATTCATAGTAAAAAGACCAAAAAGTCCAATCTGGGAGGTGAGATTAGGTAGGACTTTAACATTCAGCTTTATATACTTCTGCTTCTGTGGTGGTATAAGGGAGATGTACTTCTAACATAATTTTTTAGAAGAAGAAGAAAAGAAATAAAACCATTTCCTCTCTTCAGGAAGGAGACAGCTCTATCTCTTCCCATCAACCTAGACTATCCTTCTTCCATTGCTGCTTTTGGCCGAGCCAGTATCCGTTTTCATTCAGGCCTCCTGAAGAGATGATAGGTAGATAGGTCTCCTTCCTCCATTTTCCTTTCTCTTGTCGGGCCTTTTCAGAGGCTTCCAGGGAAGGCTGGGTCTCAGGAGGGTTGGGGGGTGGGGTGCAGGGGGCGGGAAGGAGGGCTGTTTAACCAAGATCTAGAAGTTATGTATTTCCAACAGTTAATTGAAAGCCTTCACCTGCCTTCTTCCAGCATTCCACTCCCAATAATCTCTATTAGAGCTTTGGAGGTGACAAAATATTTCTGAGAAACTCTCAGTTTCTTCCCAAAAGTACAAAAGTTAAATGTTTTTTTTCTTTATCTACTGTTCTGTCATTTAACTATGGGTTTTTTGTTGTTATCACTGCAGAAAATAATTCAGGTTATAGGAATGTAAAATCTACTTTTATATATGGATCATTAAGGCCTTAATAAATCTCAGCACCAATTGCATTAGTACAACTGAATTCTAAAGATTGCCAGAGTCAAATACTGTATGTTTTTTCTTGGGAAATTCATTAGTATATGCCCTGAAAGCTAACTTATTCTTAAAATTATCCTATAAAATTTTCTTGCCAGAAGAAACACATTTTACTTAATTTAATTTTTCTTTACTTACTGACCATTCTTTCAACTTAAGATTTCCAAAGAAAGGAAGAAGAGGAAACTATCACATTTCTTGACTATGTTCTATTGAGCATATTGTGCTGGATGCTGTCATGTGCATTATGTCATTAATCCTCAAAACACTTTTGGGCGCGGGGGGGTGGGTGGGTGTTGGTACACCATTTTACAGATGATCAAACTGAGGCTCCAATGGCTTAACCAGCTTGCTCAGCCTCAAACGACTACTAAGCGGCTGAGCTGAAATTGAGGTCCCATCTGATTTCAAAATTATTCAAACTCTTTCCATTGAGCTACACTAGATTCTCATATAAGGGCTGTTTCAGAAGTCAACAAAACGATAATAAAAAATACTCAATTTCAGCTTAACTCATAATACATCATTTAAAGTGAGACCTGGGATACTGTTTACTGTAGTACTTTATTCTCAGTTTACTAC